>NC_138213.1:7851304-7951304 GCF_964194415.1 Vipera berus
GTTCTTTTTTTTCTGAAAGGTTGTTGCTGGACTTTCTTGCAAAATGTGTCATGTTTGAGGTGCTCAAAATTGACTGCAGTAGTCAATTGATTAGTGACTGCAATTGTAACTGTCAACTTGGTCATTGAGCAAAGCAGCCCCTAAGTGAAAATATGGCTGTGCTTATGATCTTATTTCAGCTTGTCTCTGCTTTACAGACCTCCAAAGGTCATAAATGTGAGGATGGGTCTCAAAGTTACTTTTTTCACTGCTGTCCTAATTGTGAATCCTTGTTGCTAAGCAAGGATTATGGTGTGAGATTTTGTGGAGATCTAGATGGCTTCAGAGAAAGGAACACCACGAGTCATTTATTTTATGATATTATCATGGTTCATTGCTAAAGTGTCAAAGCGTGCACAGTCTTATTACACGAGATAAACACAGTGTTCTATAGTAAATGGTGGTTTATCTTACACTATCTGCAATATCATACACCAGGAATAATATACATACATGTGCTAATACAGTGGAAGCCAACAAACTACAGTTACAGCAGGAAATGGAAGAGAGAGAACACATCAGCAGAGCCTTCCCTTTATACAAAGGCTCTTAAAGAGACACAGACCCTGCTGAGTCATTCCCATCATTACATCTTACATTACACAAGCTGGTTAGCTGCTAAATCAATACCTTGGCATAAAGTCTATGCACTGCACTAGGGAGTAAAGTTCATTCCCCACCAACTTGAATTCCCTTATCTGGAATTTGAAAAAGTGGCTAAATCTTGGATTAGATGGGCCTTTCATTTTTACTTATTTGTATCCCGCTTTTATTGTTTTTTTTTACAAATAACTCAACACACATAATACTTCTTCCTCCTTCTATTTTCCCCACAATAAAAACACTGTGAGGTGGGTTGGGCAAGGTCACCAGTCGGCTTTCATGTCTAAGGCAACACTGGAACTCAAAGTCTCCTGGTGATTGGCCCAAAGTCACCCGACTGGCTTTCATGGCTAAGGTGGGACTAGAATTCACTGTCTCCTGGTTTCTAATCTGATAACTTAACCTCCAGACTTAACTGCTCTCTTGCTTCATCCAGGCTAAGGCAGCGTCTTATGATTAATAATGGATTGCACTGAATCCCCTCCCCCATTGTCTCAAGTTACCGTTCTTTGAACATAATACAGGGTTTCATATTTGGATAATGGCAACCCTCTATTTGTTTGCTATTGTAGCTCTGGTTTACTGGCAGAAGTACACGAAAGCTTTAATAAAACCTTTGAATTGTCTGGTAATTATGTTTACCAAAGCAAACGTCACAACAAAACATTTAATTCTTCAGGAAAGTGCAGAACTGCTCACAGACCTCATTCAAAACCAAAAATCTGTGCTTTTGAGGCGAATCTTGATGAGAGTGGAACTGATAAAAAGCCCAATGGGGACTTCAAATCAGAAGAGGACCTTTGGGCCCGACTTGATGAACTGGAAAGTCAAGAACAAATCCTCGGTGAACTCAACAGGTATTATTTTAAGCATGGACTGTTGGAGTTTTCAGAAAAAGGGAGAACATTTAGGACAGAAGCTGCGCTGTGAGTGGATTTTCTCTTTGCCACTAAAGCAAATAGGAATCCTTAGAGAAAGGAATGAAATTGGAGGCTTGGTTCGCTTATTCTTTTATGTGCTTGAATTGAATCGAATCAAATTGAATGTTTTATTTGGCCAAATTTGATTAGACACACAAGGAATTTGTCTCTGGCCTAGAAGTTCTCAGTGTACATTCAAAGCAACAGTATAATGATAATCCTCCTCCTCCTCCTCATCATAATTAAAAATCTGGTTCATTGATATTGCAATACCAGGTGATGCATGAATTGAAGAGAAACAACTGGAAAAAATAACGAAATAACCGCGATCTGCAAATTGAAGTTGAGCAATTGTGGAGGAAGAAATCAACGGTTGTACCAATAGTAATAGTAATAGGTTGCCTAGATACATGGAAATTTTGAACTTATCAGACCTGAATATTCTGACTTTGCAACTGCTTATATACTTGGAACTGCTTATATACACAGACACTACCTTAACAGCTCTTAGGTCCTTGGTTAGGACTTGAACTGTTATGTTTTTACCAGTCCCAGACTGTGAATCGAATTGAAGATTAAATCTTAATACCAATAAGGGGGTGGTGGTGGAATGAAAGAACATAATAATAAAGATAAATAATAATCCTACGGTCATACTACATGAGTAAATGCACATTCTCCCCACTACTTGTTAGGACTATTGGCAATTTGAACCTTGTATCAAGGAGTGACACAGTCAACACTTAAAGCACATCATTCTTGACTTAAAACGATTTGTTCTTCCTAGGGAACTTTGGGATTTGTAGTTCTGCCAAGTTCTGCCAGTTTTCTCAAAATATCTCAGGAATGATTGCCTTGGGAGAAAGAATAAAGGCAGCGATGGTTGGTTATGATGTTTATACGTAACCTGCCAATTTAGAAGGCATCTCAGATTCTAATGAATGGCAAGAGGAGAAGGCTATCGTTGTAGGATTTTTTGAATGTCCCAGTCCTCCCATTGGAGGCAATTGTTGGACACTGGCCTGATTTAGCATAAACGGACCTTTCTTATGTCTATGGAGATTCTCAATCATCAGGTCACGGTTGTCTGAAAGGTGCTTTTCAAAAGGCACCTGGGCTTTCTTGAACTGAACTGAATTGAAGAAGCTTCTTGAATGAGAAGCGAAACGTTTTCAAAGAAAAAAAGCTAGGAAAGTCCTGTTGCCTTTTGAAAAGCTCCTTTGGTATCACTTTTCTTACGGTGCTAGAGGACCTTAAAAAGGTAAAGGTAAAGGTTCCCCCGCACATGCGTGCTAGTCGTTTCCGACTCTAGGGGCCGGTGCTCATCTCCGTTTCAAAGCCAAAGAGCCAGTGCTTGTCCGAGGACGTCTCTGTGGTCATGTGGCCGGCATGACTAGACGCCAAAGGCGCACGGAACCTTAAATAGTCTAAAATCATTAGTGTGATGTAAATATTGTTTGGCAAACAACAACAACAACAACCCACAGCTTAAAAACAGAGCAAGGCATACCGGTCACCTATATATCATAGGACTTAAAATCAATCTTCCATTTATTTTTCTTACCCTGCTCATTCTTTCTCCAGGATTTCTGAGGTTAGTAATGCAAAGGCAGAAGGCGCCTCTTCTCCTGAAGAAGAGAGAGAAGACAAAAAGTTAAACCTGGATGTTCTTCAGAGGGAAGAAAAGCCTCATACTCAGGGCAACGTTCAGAAGGACGTAACCAACTTTGAATCATTCAGAAGTCAGGCTAATGGCCCCAATCACTACTGCAGTGACGATGAAGATGACTTCGCCATTAGTGAAAATGCTGTGCCGACAATATATTTCTCCCACACTGTGGAACCTAAAAGGGTTTGTATTGTCAAGAAGACTTGCGAAGCAGTCTTCCCTAGCTCAGTGTCTTTCAGATGTGGTGAACCTGGGCCTTCAAGAATTCTCAGTTTGATTGATCAAATTCTTGGAACTCCAAGTCCAACACATGGAGCCTTTGTATTATCAAGAAAATGTGTTGTGAAGTAGCCTTCCGTAGCTTGGTGTCTTCCAGGACCTGGAACTCAAAGAATTCTCAGTTCTAAATTCTTGGAGCTCCAGGTCCAACAAATGGAACATGTTCGCATTATCAAGAAGATGTGTTGTGAAGTAGCCTTCCGTAGCTCGGTGTCTTCCAGATGTGTTGGATCTGGAACTCCAAGAATTCTCAGTTCTAAATTCTTGGAGCTCCAGGTCCAACAAATGGAACACATGGAAAATGTTCGCATTATCAAGAAGATGTGTTGTGAAGTAGCCTTCCGTAGCTCGGTGTCTTCCAGATGTGTTGGACCTGGAGCTCCAAGAATTCCAGACCTTTGACCATGCAAACTGAGAAAAACTTGAACTTGGTCCTCTGGTATATCTGGAGTTATACTACCAGTTTAGTGAAGCTATAATGGAGTCTTGTGGTTGCTTGATGCTTTCCTTCTGCCTGCTGATCGCTGGTGTGGTATGTAGTAATATATCTGTCAACATCAGAGTAGCTATAGGAGTGTATATCTTAGCCAAGCTTGATTGGTTGATTGGTTGATTGGTTGTTTTCAGTTTTAGCCTTTCCAAATGGAGACATTTTTATTGAGCGGTAAGAGAAAAACTAAACGTGACCAATCTATCTCTAGCGCTGAGAAAAGTAAGCCTGTCAAGAAAGTATGATGGAAGTTGCATATCTTTTAGTAAGTGATGTATTTATTTCTTGCCCAGCTGTAACCCCGTTGAACTCATTAGTTTTATTCATGAGGAAGTTCCCAGAAATTCATTTATCTTTTTAGCGGGTGGTGTTTTTGCAAACTTTGAGAACTCCTGAACTAAGCCATTTTTAAAAGAACTGTAGTTTACTGACCTGGCCATAATTAGTTAGATTCATACCATCCTATAAATCATATATACTACATTGGTTGCAAATACAATGCTGAACTGTGGTTTAACGCTATATATGGTGCATAAGAGTTGGATTCAGGAACTTACTTTCTTTGACATCCAAGGAGATCATAATTGGCTTTTCTTTCCATTTTCAACTCATTGTAGTTTAGTGGTACACATCTCCTGGACAAATTGTGTTCATTCTTAATTAAGAGAATAACCCTTACCTGCTAATGCTAGCTTATTTCTTTAAGACAACTATAATTGCAGGTTTGCAAGATTTTGTTTTTGCGCCGTTCCCTTCCTGAATGCTCACAACTACTGCATGTTTTGACATCAGGTACGAATAAACACAGGAAAAAATACTACTTTAAAATTTAGTGAGAAGAAAGAAGAAGCAAAACGGAAACGGAAGAACAGCAACGGAAATGGACATGGGACGACAGAATTGCCAAACATTAAAACGCCGGCAGATATTTATCGGTATTTATTTATCTGAACATTGTGACTGCTAACTTCCTGTAATGGGTGTATGTGTGTGCTTTTGCAGCTAATCTTAATTGCCTTGAAATGATATGTCTGCAGGAAGCCCTTGGTTTATAATCATTTGTTTAGTGACTGTTGGACGTTATAACTTCAAACTGAAAAAAAGGTGATCACTGGTCCTTGAACTTTATTACCATTGCTGCATCCCCATATCCCCACAATCATGTGATCAGAATTTGGGTGGTTGCAACCAGCCTGTATTTACGATGGTTGCAACATCCCAGGGTCATTTGCAGCCTTCCCAACTGACTTCGGACAAGCATCAGTCGGAAAGCAGGATTTGCTTAATGATCATCTGAGTCATTTAACAGCTGTGATGTTTCGTTTAACTACTGGGGCAAAAAAAAAAAGATCATAAAATCAGGCGTAACTCAGGTAAATGCCTTGCTTAGCAACAGAAATTCTAGCCCTTAGTGTGGGTCATAAATTAAGGACTGACTATCTGTGGTGTCTTGCTGCACCTTTACATCTTTTAGGCATATCTGTTTTGTGGTTTTCATACTTCATAGTTATTTAGTCTATAAATGATCCTATAAAAAATGACATAAAGAGACTTGGGAAAACAAACCCTGGTTCCTGCTACTTCCATTGAACACGTATTGCTTTCCTATTTTAAAATGCAAATTATTAAGAGAAACTCAGCCGCTGCCTGTTTGGAAGTTAAAGCAAGGGATAGTCAAGATATTAGAATGGTAAAATCATATGGAGATTGTGGGCCGTCAGTATGATTTCTCAATATTTTTTTGCTCTTGGAAAAGTTGTTGATAGAACGTCACAAGCTTTTAATCATTTTTTTACCCTTTGTGTACTTTTGTTTGAATGACCTTGTACTGACTTCACTCTCAGATCTGCAGCTGCTAGATTTTGCTTTTATATTCTCAATTATTGCTAATGTAACCAAACCCTGACGCCTGTTCTGTGGGTTTTCATAGTTCTATCACTAATTATAACTCAACGTATTACAACTTGTAACTAAATTGGAATTTTGATTGTTCAAAGATCCATCGCTGAAAGGGAAATTTGCTTAGCCTCAGCAAACTATCCAAAAGTGGATTTAACGATGTCAACTTAATGTATATGCAGAGGACCAATCATTTACTTTTATGGCTTCATTTTTTTCTCTTGATATCTGTTCTAGCCAAGTCAAGTTAGAGCAGGGGTCTTCAAACTTGGCCCTTTTAAGACTTGTGGACTTCAACTCCCAGAATTCATCAGCCATCATGGCTGGTTGAGGAATTCTGGGAGTTGAAGTCCACAGGTCTTAAAGTTGCTAAGGTTGGAGACCCCTGAGTTAAGAGAGTCTTCAGGCTGAATAAGCCAATTCCTAAATGAGTGGTTCAGTTTTTGCGGAGGTGATGTTTACTGCCAATTTTTGGTGTGAAGCCTGACCTTGCCCTTGTGTTGGAGTTGTGGTGTCCAGAGAGGTGCCCTTCGACACATGTGGCATGGTAATATATGACACGTGTGATAGTGTACATCTTTGGCATTGAAGACCTATGTGTGTTCTGTCAGAGATGCCATACATAGACTGGTAGTCCTTGATTTATGGCCACAGTGAGCCCAACATTTCTGTTGCTAAGTGGGACAGTTGTTAACTTTCCCCCATTTTACGATATTGCTTGCCACACCTGTTAAGTGAATCCATGTGGTTGTTAAGGGAATCTTGCTTCCCCATTGATTTTGCTTGTCAGAAGGTCACCAGAGATGATGACATGACCCCGGAACTCTGCAACCGTCATAAATATGAATCAGTTTCCAAGCATCTGAATTTTGATCATGTAACTGGGGGGGTGCCGCAGCAGTCATAAGTGTGAAAAAAGCTCATACGTTACTTTTTTTCAGTGCTGTTGTAACTTTGAAGGTCACTAAACAAACTGTTGTTTGAGGACTGCCTTGCACTTTGTCAATTGCCAAACAGGCACCCTATCACAAACCACACTCAGACAAACATGGCCCTTAACCCTGGATTAATGACCCAAAATCTTAACTTTCCCCCAAGCCTTCAGAATCCATCTGAACCTTGCTACTTTTTCACATTTTTTCCCCTCGAAAATGATTAGAAATAGTAAACGTCCAGGCTTCGTATTTGTGGATCAGCTTTATCATAAAAAATTAAAAGTGTATCCTGCTTATTTTTTTTTTTAAACGGAGATTACTCGTATGTTTTGTTAATCCCGGCAAACTGGGACGTTTCCTTTCAAAGGAAAGGGATGAGCAGAGATTGCGAAGAGGCGGAGCAACCACCTGGTTTGCCGAGTAGAATCCACCGATCTTGGGTGTCTTTTTTTTTTTTTTAAAAAAGGATAAAGGAGGTGTGAAGGAGGAGCAGGTAAAGCCGTAATGTAATTAATTTGTCCCCAAGATGGAGTGAAATTGCGCTGAGTTTGTCATAACGCTTCTCTCCTCGCTTCTCCCAAATACTTTATTAAAGCTAACATTTGTCCTCTGCAGAGTCTTTGTTGATGTTGTGAATGGAGAATATGTCCCTCGTAAATCAATTTTGAAGTCTCGAAGCCGGGAGAACAGTGTTTGCAGCGATACCAGCGAGAGCAGCGCCGCCGAGTTTGACGACAGGCGAGGCATTCTGAGAAGCCTGAGCTGTGAAGAAGCGTCCCATAGCGACAACAGCGAGGGCATCTTGGAAGAGGAGGAGGAGGAGGAGGAGGAAGAGGAGGAAGAACGGTGGGAGCAGAACCTGCTTCCCAAAAAAGCACCTCCCTTGTCAGGAATGTATGAGGTAAAGAGAAGGCCCCATAGCATTTGGGAAAGACAAGGAAGGCAATTAACGGGTGGTCCTCGGCTTATGACCACAATTTCTGCTGCTGCTGCGCGAGATGGTTGTTAAGGGAGCTTTGCCCCATTTTACAACCTGGCTTGCCACAGTCGTTAAGCGAATCACTGCCGTGGTTTAAGTCAGTAACACGGCTGTGAAGTGAATCCGGCTTCTTCCCCATTGGCTTTGCTCGTCCGAAGGTCGCCAGAGGGGATCACGTGACCCCGGGAGGCTGCGACGGTCGTTAAGGGTGAAAAACGGTCATAAATCGCTTCCCTCAGTGCCGTTACAACTTCGAATGTCACTAAAGAAGTGGTCGTAAGCCGAGGACTGTGCAAAACGGGATGAAATTGACATTGGGTGCCAGTTTGCTTCTGGGTCCAATTCCAGATGTTGGTTGTGACCATTAAAGCTTCACATGGCCTGGGGCCTAATTGCCTATGGAAGTAGCTTCATCCCATTACATCAGCCCATCCCACCTGGTCAGGCAGGGAAGGGGTGTTGCAGACCCCGTCAGTTAAAGAACTCCAGCTGGCGGGGTCCAGGAAGAGAGCCTTTTCTGCTGTTGCCCCCAGCCTGTGGGATATTCCTCCCCCCAGAGGTGAGGCTGGCCCCCATTCCCCTGGCCTTCTGCAAAGGAGTCAAAACACAGCCCTTCCCATGCTGGCTGGGGAATTGTGAAATATGAGCTGTACACATCTTCCACTCTCAAGGCTGACAAACACTGCATTAATGAATGGGCACAGATATTCATGCATTGTTTTGTAGTAGTAGTAGTAGTAGTAGTAGTAGGAGGAGGAGGAGGAAAATGTCCTTCCCTTCCCACCTTCCCTCCCCTCCCCTCCTACCTTCCTTCCCTTTTCCTTCCTTCCTTCCTTCCTTCCTTCCTTCCTTCCTTCCTTCCTTCCTTCCTTCCTTCCTTCCTTCCTTCCTTCCTTCCTTCCTTCCTTCCTTCCTTCCTTCCTAGTCCCCAGGAGACAGTGAGTTCTAGTCCAATCTTAGACATGAAACCCAGCTGGGTGATTCTGGACCTGTCTCTCAGCTGAACTCACCTCACAGGATTGTTGTTGTGGGGCAAATAGGAGGAGGAAGGAGCATTATCTATATTGGCGACCTTGAATTATTTTTATAAACATTCAAGGTGGGATAATAAAAAAACAAACACATAAATAATGACTCTTGGAACATATATTCCTCCCCTCCCAGTTTCATCTTGGATTGTGCCCAGTGGAAGCCAGTGTTGATAAACAGTGAATGGTTGTGTGAGTTTCTCTTGGGGGCTTGGAAAGAAAGGTAATTTTAACATTTAGGCAATTATTCCAGGAACGTCCTCTTTTTCTGGCAGGCTTTCTCAGGGACAGTCGTTGAGAAGGAACCTTTGTCGCCATCCACAACACCACACCCCGTCATTGCTCATCCTGTCCTGCCAACCATCTTGGAGCGAAACTCTGAGGAGGTCCTTTGCGAAGCTTCCGAAGAAACGACAAAGAGGGTTTCCAAATTCAAAGCTGCCCGAATGCAACAGAAAAGCTAGCTCCCATGTAAACAGCGGACGTTGCTCAGTTTCACAAAAACGAGGGGCAAGGGATGGTTTGTATCGAGCTAGTAAGGCGGCAGATTGCTTTGACTTAACATTGTTCCTACTTAGACCTCCTGTTGATATTCCTTTTTTTTTTCTTCTCTCCAACAAATCTGTGAAGAAGCATTTCAGAAATCTCCTTATTTTCTTAATGTCCCCCCCATGTGCAGTCAGCACCTTGATACATGTTTGCCTTACAATAACAGCACACGGAATAATTTTCAGAAGAACAATTCTCACAAAGCTTTTTGGTTGTGCGCATTCAAAGCTAAACACAAGCAGTTCTGTATCAGGCGTGAGGTTTGAAACACCATTTTGGGCTATTCGAAGGAAAGTTTTCAACTTTCAGGTAGAACCAACCATTCTACTTCTTGACTTGCTTTAATGTTTTAAGGCTCTCTTTTTCTCTCTCTCTCATATCCCTTATTGTTTTGAAAGCTTTGCTTTTAGGTGTCTGCTGATAAATCATTTCTTTCCCCCAGGCAGGAAACCTCTGATGATTTAGTTGTATAGAATCTATGAAACAGAATGCTGCATTCATGTATTTTGCAGGGATGTTTCTTTGAAAGGGAAAAACAAATTGTATTTTGTAAAATTAAACTTTTCGAGTAAAAACTGAAGAGACGTGGAGGTGGTGTTTCTGCAGGGACGTCATGTTCTCATGTCGAAGCTTCTGGAAACGTGACTTTTCTAAGGCAAAGCGGTGGAGCGTGTTTTTTTTTTCCTGGTTTGGAACTGCTCTGTGTTAATGTCAGGGGGCACCAGGCCTTCATGAAGAATTCTTAGTTTGTGTTTACAACAATACACCCTTAGTGCAAGCTAAGGAGACTGGCTTTTTATTGTTGTCTAAAGTCTTCAGGATGGCTACAAGAATGCATATGAAGATCTTGTGACCTGAATGAACCTACAGCAGTTGGCAGCATCTACCCTGACCTTAGCTGATCTTGAAAAGCTAAGTAGGGTAAAGTTATAATTAGCATTTGGATGGAGCACCGACAGGAAATTTCAGAGCTGTAGACTAGAGAGGTAAGTAACTAAAGAACAGACGTAAAAGTTTGCCCAATTCTAGCGGGTGGTACTCCTCCCTGTTTCTTAGCCAAGAGAGTCAGCGTGGTCTGAAGACATTTCCGCAGTCATGTGGCTGGCATGATTGCATGTCAAGGCACACGGAAAGCTGTTACCTTCCCATCAAAGTGGTACCTATTAATCTATTCGCATTTGCATGTTTTTGAACTGCTAGGTGGGCAGGAGCTGAGGCAAGTAACGGGCGCTCACCCTGTAACACGGCTCTCGGGTCTCAAACCCGGGCTGTCAGCTCTCCAGTTGACAAAGGTCCGCGTCTTTAACCACTGAGCCATCGTGGCACCCCCGGCGACGAATTTTGAAGCAGTCGAAGACCGAGATCCTACTCTTATCTCCTATTATTGCTATGGCTATAGTGTTGGAATTAGAGGATCATTCGCTTTTGAGTAGGAGTAGATGTGAGCTTCCCACAAACTGAGATCAACTCCTGGTGGGTTCAAGAGAACATCCGTGTACTTTTCCTGGAAATGAAATAAAGGGGGCTTGCATTGCCTTCTTCTGCAGTTGTTGCTTTACGTCAACTGACAGTTTCCCTAATTTCCAGCAGCCGGAAAAGAGACCTGGAGAGGTCCTGAATTTATATTATCCTAATAGTATCGTCCTCCTGATCATTTGAATCAGTCCCAGATTATAGGAAGAGCATTAAGGTAAAAGTGAGTTCAACTGTCTGAACGAGAGCCAGTTTTGTCTGGTGGTAAAGGCTCCAGGCTAGAAAGCGGGAGTGGGAGGCTGTGAGTTCAAGCCCTGCCTTAGCCATGAAAGCCAGCTGGGTGACTATGGGCCAGTCTCTCTCTCTCTCTCTCTCTCTCTCTCTCTCTCTCTCTCTCTCTCTCTCTCTCTCTCTCTCTCTCTCTCTCTCTCTCTCTCTCTCTCTCTCTCTCTCTCTCTCTCTCTCTCTCTCTCTCTCTCTCTCTCTCTCTCTCCTCTCTCTCCTCTCTCTCTCTCTCTCTTTACATTCAGATGCTTGACAACTGACTCATATTTCTGACGGCTGCAGTGTCCCGGGGTCATCTGATCACCTTTTGTGATCTTGTGGACAAGTAATGTCAAGGGGTAAACCAAATTCACTTCACAACCACGTTGCTAACTTAACAACTGCAGTGATTCACGTAACAACGTGTGGCGAGACAAGTTGTAAAATGGGCAGTTTACTTACTTAACATATTTCTCCCTTCACAACATAAATTTTGGGCCCAATTGTGGTCATACATTGAGGACTACCTGTACAAATAAATAATAATAAGATAATGATAATGATAATGATAATAATAATAATAATAATAATAATAATAATAATAATAATAATAATAATAATAATAATAATAATAATATTATAATAATAATTATAATATAATTATAATAATAATTATAATAATAAAATAAAACTGGAAAAGGCATATTATATGCTCAGCCCCAGTCTTTCCATACTTTGAGCTTTCTAAGTATTCAGTGAAATACCTGAAGTGAGTGGGGAGACATGGGCACTGATGTAAAATATTGTTTCATTGGCAAGGAGGATAGGAGAATGATTAGGCATGCCAGACATGGTACTAAGCTGAAGGCTTGCTCTGCATAATCTACCAAGCCCTGTTTTTTTCTTTTTAATTGATGGTTTATTTGGATGTTTGAAAAAATATTCCAATGCCATAATGTGTCCATAGCTATAAAGATCAGAATCATGCACAGGTATTCCCTGTGACACTCTGTGGAAGTGAAAGTTGGATTTTAAAGAAACAAGACAGAGGGAGAAGTCAGCTTTAGTATTGAAGAAGACTCCTGAGGATATCGCTGACAAACCAATGGATCATCAAACAAATCAATGCATAGTTCTTACTCCAGGCACAAATGACCAGATTATCCTACTTCAGACAGATTACATGAAGACCCAGCTCTTTAGAGAAGGCTCTGATGCTAGGAAAAAAATGGAAGGAAAGAGAAGGAAAGGGTCACCAATGGCCAGGAGGATGGACTCAAAAGTGTTGATGAGGACATCGTTGGGAGAGCTGAAGGACCAGGTTAGAGACATCAACATGGAGAAGATCTGTTTACAAGGTCATTTAAGAGTCAACAATGACTTGATGGCTCATAATTATTTGGCTGAGGTTGGATATAAGTCATGATTGACAAGCCAGTGAGTAGCTAGCACATCACACTAAGCCAAAAACAGATTATCCCCATTCTTTTGCTTACCACGTTGTATGGACTCAGCCACAACTGCCATATGATTTCTGTGTCAATTGTTGGCTATGGGAAAGCCTATTCTCTGCAGAGGCCTCCAATACGATAACAAATTGTTTGGATTGCAGTAATGTTGACCCCTTCTAAATTAGAACCCCCCTCCCACCACAAATAATAATAAAAAAACCTGATGGTCCAAATTCTATTTTGCCCTCCTCTTGACTCTTTTCTGAGAGAAAAGGGTGGTGATTGGAGTGTAAGCTTGCAAACAGACATCTTAATTGGATATCTCAAACCTTTTTGGAGGTGTTAATCATTAGCTTGATACATGCCGAAATGTAGACTTTATGGCTCTCAAGCATATTGCAGTTAGTACTAAAATAAGCCATCAATGCCAGTCCACCCTCTATTCACGGCTAAATATTTAAAGGAGGTTATTTATAGCTTCTTTAATGAATTCTTGGCTAAACAAAATGAAATTATGTCCTAGAAAAATAGAAGCTATTTTGTAACCAGAACAGTGCATCTATAAAATACAGTGCTGTGAATATGTATTTTAAATAACAAAAGGGGCGAGATCTAATCTGCCAGAGCTGGTTAATTAGAAAAAATATTGGTCCTAATCCTGAATGTTTGTGTGTGTGTGTATATACATATACATATACATACACACACACACACACACACAAAATTCCAATGCTTTTACCTGAAGCCTAACTGCTTTGTTATGCTTTTTCATCCTTTCCCAGCTGCCATTATCAGATTCTCTGCAATTTTTCCTTTTGGGTTCAGCATTTCGCAGTCTTTAGGTTGAGGTATCATATTAATGGCTCTAGGACAGTCCACATTGTGTTAATCTGTGATTTGTTTAATCGCAATTGATTGAATAAATCACAGTTGGGCAGGTTCATAAAATCTCTTTTAAGTCACCAACCGTGGATTATAAACTACAGGTAGTCTTTAACTTCACAATCATTCATTTAGTGACTGTTCCAGGTTAGAACAGCACTGGGAAAAAGTGACTTGCGACTATTTTTCACACTTATGACTGCTGCAGCATCCCCGTGATCACATGCTCAGAATTCAGACGCTTAGAAACTGGCATGTATTTAAGACAGTTGCAGCATCCCGGGGTCATTCACCTTTTGTGACCTTCTGACAAGCAAAGTCCACCGGGAAGCCAGGTGGACTTAAATGGTGCTACTAATTCAGCAACTGCAAGAAAGGACATAAAATGGGGCAAAGCTCATTTAACAACTGTCTCTCTTAGCAACAGACAGGTCGTAAGTCACCTGTGCAAGGTTGGACTTGCCAAAGCCAAGGAACACAAAACCCTGTTCAGCTTAGCATGTTGCATGACCAAGGTATAAACAAGAGACTGATTGGAATCAAACACCAGGGTTGGCTGAATAAAATAATTGGTTTAATTAATATTCTAAACCAGAACCAGGCAAAACAGAGTGCCAAAACTCAACCTTGCTGGATTTTGGCTTAATATTAGTTTTATTTTTATTTTATTTTTTTTTTAATTTTAATCCCATTTATATCCTGCCCTTCTCCGAAGACTCAGGGCGGCTTACAAGCTTAGCAGTAGCCTTCATTCTATGTATATGCCTGCTTGTTAGGGCTTTCACACACACCCCAAGCGGCATTATTACAAAGTCAGCTTAATTGCCCCCAACAATCTGGGTCCTCATTTTACCTACCTCAGAAGGATGGAAGGCTGAGTCAACCTTGAGCCTGGTGGGACTCGAACCTGCACTAATTGCAGGCAGCTGGTGTTACTTAAGGAGGCATTAGCCCACTGCTCCACCAAGGCTCTTTATCTGCGCAGTCTTATCT
Source organism: Vipera berus (assembly GCF_964194415.1). Classification (NCBI taxonomy): domain Eukaryota; kingdom Metazoa; phylum Chordata; class Lepidosauria; order Squamata; family Viperidae; genus Vipera; species Vipera berus. The sequence goes on from NC_138213.1 coordinate 7,865,758, forward strand.
GCTTAAACTGAATCTTTGTACGTTACTCAGTAAACCATGCTCAAAAGGACCAGGGCTTAGCGCAGTGTATAAACCTAGATGGTACGTTAATATAGATCTATTTTCTTTCTATCGGGTAAATAACCAAATGGCATCTACAAAAAATGAGAGAGGCGTGAAACAACGAAGAAATAATAATGGTAAACTTTAGGGGGAAAATACAACAACAATCAAAATCGGGAACAGTCAAATGAACACAAGGATTCCTTGCAACAGTACCGTAAATGAAAATGACAATTGTTTTAATGCAGTTTAGGTCTGGGGGATGTTAGCCTAGAAAAGCAAATGGATTTTTTATTATTATTATTTTTTACAAGAACATAGTCTCCAACAAATGTGTAACTCTCAGGGACTTACATTTCAAAATGGGAGCTAGGCTTAAAAGAAAGGGTATAAGTGAATGTTTGGTATGCAGTATTTCTGTGTTACAAATAGCTCTTTCTAACTCACATTAACCCCATGATATGTGAATTTTGCCAACTCCCACTGTGTCTTTTAAATCAAATCCGGCACATCACCAAGTGTGCTCTAATTTCTAAACAAACTCATCTTCTGGTGAAAATCCTTTAATATTCTACTGCAAATTAGACAATACAAGATGAATGAAGTATCTTTGTTAATTATAGAGTTTAATTGATCAAAACTACCGGACATGGTTTTATTTATAACAATTTCACGCTAGATCAGATACTATAATATTAACCAGCATTTAATTTTTTTAATGAAGGTTAAGATACACATTTATCTCAATAGCTGGATGATCAAATATACAACAGTTATCTTTATTCAGGGTTAAAGTGACATTGATGGGATGAGTATGTGTAAATATGAATTGGGGATTATTGGATACAGAGTGAGTTTGTGCACTATACTAAGAGTTGACCCTTGACAATTGGGTAAACCACAATTGGTTGACACATGCTGACTGCAAAACAACCAAACCATATGATGTTTCAGCACAATGCTTGAATTTGTTCACTGCACAAACAAGGTTGGGTTGGGTTGAGTTGGTCTCCACATCTGGTGGGCTCCAAATCAGATGCTGGTTCTTTTAACACAGGTACCAGTGGCTACATCAGCAATGTGCTAAGCCCTAAAGTGGCTTGTTGAATTTAGCTCTGATGTGAATACAAATAACTACAATCATGCTTCATAATTTAGCATGCTATCTGATCCCCAGCCCAGGTTGAATTATTCAACAAGTCACGGCTTAGCTTCATGTGCCACCCTCAGCCACGGTGACTTTTCCCAACCGCATTCTTACATGGGCTACAATTGTTGGGAGCGTATGTGTGCATGCATTGCTTTTAGACTAACCACCATAGGGCCCTTTCTCCTTAATTCAGTCCCCTTCTGGAGCTCCAGCTTGATTTATTTTTTTCATCTGAACGTCTCTTGCAATCCAGCTCGGTCGGATCACAGCCCTGCTGTTTGCCTGTAATTAATTTCGCATGCCGGTAGGTGGCAGTGCTGAGCAGAAGCTACAAGAGAAAGCTGCCAGTCAATGCTGATAATTTATTATTCATTTCTGTTATAGGTGGGGTGTGCAGCCAGTTACAGTAATAATTACTAAGACCAGAGTGTTTCCTAGGCAACCGATTCCCCCCCCCCACTTCTTGCTGTATGCCTGTAAAGCATGACAGTGCTATATTCTGAGGTTTGTTGCCCTCCCGCTGTTCCAGGTTTGAGGTTAGTTACAGCATCATAAGGGTCTCTCAAGCATAAAGAGCTCAGGCTGGGATTAAAGCCCAGGGAGAATGCTATCACCCAGTCTCTTCCTCTCCTGTTTCACTTTTAAGTAACAAGGTTATAAAAATGCAAATGCCATTTCTAGGTGGGTTGATATAACTAATACCACTAAGGATTCCTTTAAGTTGGCAAACATGCTTGCTCTCCCTCTCTTGCCCCCTCTCTTGTTTTTAAAGGGAAAGAACAGACACAAAGTCATTTCATTTAAAAACAAAAACAAAACAAAACCCGGCACACACAAGTCTGTTTATCCCCTTCTGGCAAGCTGAATGCTCTTTTCCTCTTTTGCTAGGATTTCTTTCTTTCTTTCTTTCTTTCTTTCTTTCTTTCTTTCTTTCTTTCTTTCTTTCTTTCTTTCTTTCTTTCTTTCTTTCTTTCTTTCTTTCTTTCTTTCTTCCTTCCTTCCTTTCTTTCTTTCTTCCTTCCTTCCTTCCTTCCTTCCTTCCTTCTTTCTTTTTCTTTCTTTCTTTCTTTCTTTCTTTCTTTCTTTCTTTCTTTCTTTCTTTCTTTCTTTCTTTCTTTCTTTCTTTCTTTCTTTCTTTCTTTCTTTCTTTCTTTCTTTCTTTCTTTCTTTCTTTCTTTCTTTCTTTCTTTCTTTCTTTCTTTCTTTCTTTCTTTCTTTCTTTCTTTCTTTCTTTCTCTCCTCTCTCCCTCCCTCCCTTCCTTCCTTCCTTCCTTTCTTTCCCTCTCTCACTTTTTCTCTTTCCCTCTCCTCTCCTCTCCTCCCCTTAATATTTAAGCTGTCATATACATTATTTGGCTTTAATGTAGTATAATATGTAAACCTAGTTACTGTAGTGTGTTCTTAGCACATACCCACAAAACCATTATAATGAAATAAACCATGGCTTAACCATGTCTTATCCATGTGGTAGAAATCACTAAGCTCTTTAATTAAAGGTAAAGTTTCCCCCGCACATGCGTGCTAGTCGTTTCCAACTCTAGGGGCCGGTGCTCATCTCCGTTTCAAAGCTGAAGAGCCAGTGCTTGTCCGAGGACGTCTCCGTGGTCATGTGGCCGGCATGACTGGACGCCAAAGGCGCACGGAACGCTGTTACCTTCCCACCGTAGTGGTCCCTATTTTTCTACTTGCTTTTTTACGTGCTTTCGAACTGCTAGGTTGGCAGAAGCTGGGACAAGTAAGCTCTTTAATTACAAATATTTTAAAGATGGAATGTAGGAAAAATGAGAGGGAGGGGCTAAATATTAAAATGTTATCCTTTACCATTGAGTTAGCCTCCCAACTTGCCTGCTACTTTTCTTTTTATGAAGCTATTTAAATGCCAGCTTGGTTTGAGGTATGGTAGGGATTGGACAGTGGGCCTTACGCATGCCAGCTATACTGTCTTCTATTAAGTTATGGGTCTTTACAGCGTTCAATGCCACTCAGGGTGAAGACAGAATTTATTTAAGTGTCCTGGCAGCCTCAGGATCATTCAGGTTTCCTAACCACCCAGAGCCAAACACTATTCACTTTTTCACCTTGCATATATATTGCAGCAACCATGTGCAAGAAGGAGGAAATGGATGAATTGGCACAATTGGTTCTCCAATATTCCAAATTTTGCCCACTGTCGGCTCCAGTTCTGCAACCCATTCATTCTGGATCTGCCAAGTGTCCTAGGCAACTTTTCCTATGGGATAAGAGCCCCTTAACTGAGAGACTTAACTGGATTTAAGTTAGGCTTGAAAATAGCCACCAGTTGGCTGGAAAAGGGAGGTGGGAAACCCATTGCTTTCCAGTTTTTGATTTACAAGTTGTAGCCACCAGTGATGAATAATGCCGGAAGGGTAGTCTAATAATATGTAAAAGATCAGTTACAAAAGCCTTCATTTACCAGTTGTATAATTGGTGAAGAAACCATCAGCAAATAAGGACGGTATCAAAGCTGACACTTCGCCAATAACATGACCTTTGGCCACCGGTAGACATCCACTTTGCTTTCCAGCATCACTCCAGCAATGTATTGCAAAAGTAGCTTATTTATTATCTATCTCATTAAAGAGTAAATCATTCCAAAAAAACAAACCAACCAACAACACCCTAACAATAAACCAATCCAAGAGTTGTCACTCTTTACTGTTTCTTACAGATGACTTAACAGAGGCAGCAAAAATAATGTTTATTCACATTATTCTGCTCCTTAGCTTAATCATTATTGCGGCCTTACAGCCAGATAATGCAATATATACCAAATATAGCTTGCGTATTTTCAGGAGCACCCACCTTTATGAGACATACATATAAAAAAAAGAGCCTTGGTGGAGCAGTGGGCTAATGCCTCCTTAAGTAACACCAGCTGCCTGCAATTAGTGCAGGTTCGAGTCCCACCAGGCTCAAGGTTGACTCAGCCTTCCATCCTTCCCAGGTAGGTAAAATGAGGACCCAGATTGTTGGGGGCGATAAGCTGACTTTGTAATAATGCCGCTTGGGGGGGGGGGCGAAAGCCCTAATAAGCAGGCATATACATAAAATGAAGGCTATTGCTAAGCACATTGCTTTGTGCTTCTTAGATTGTAAGCCGCCCTGAGTCTTCGGAGAAGGGCGGGATATAAATGGAATTAAAATAAAAATAAATAAATATATAAAAAAGTAAGCAGGAAACACCATAGAATAGCATAAAATAACAATTCAAGTAATAGCAGTGATCACCACTAGTATTCTCCTTCAGTCATGAATGAGACAAATAGAACCAATACAGGCAGAGAATTGAGGAACCTGGAAAGACACATCAGAGTTCTGGTTAGACAAAAGAAGCTACAATCGGGTAATCTCTGCCAGGGTATTTCTTCAGAATGGGATAGAATAAATGAATGTCACGTGAGAGTCTCTGTAAGAGGAGCAGGTGGCTCCAGGACTCCAAAGAGCAGGGGTCTTCAAACTTGGCCCTTTTATGACTTGTGGACTTCAACTCCCAGAATTCCTCAGCCAGGCACCCTGGCTGAGGAATTCTGGGAGTTGAAGTCCACAAGTTATAAAAGGGCCAGGTTTGAAGACCCTGGTTTAAGGGATGAGGACTAATGAAGAAACTTTAGGCCAGATCTGAAAAATGGTGGGAGATAGGTAGCGCTCTTTGATAAAGTGAAAAGCTGTGTATTTATCAGCATCATCCAGAATTGTCCTCCTGTGCTTGAAGTCCCCCCACCTCCCATATTTTTGGTTCTTCTGGAGGAAACGTTGCAAATACAAGATGAGGAGCCTTTTAGTTCCCTTCCTAACCCAATTCCTAACCCCCGTTCTCGCTCCCTTCTTTTCTTTTTCTGGCGAAAGAATACTTTGCATCTTAGACAAAGGAAATATTTAAACTGTTAAATCTGAACAAAGATACAGTCTGCATATGACTTCTCTGAAGCCCTATAAAAAAAAATCTTTAAAATTGCCTATTCACTCAAATTTACTGAGTGTAGCAAAAATGTCAAAGGCATAAAGTCAGAGAAGATTGAATAAAATAATGCAGAAAGACAGATTAGTCATGCACAGACCCACACAGCTTTTCACAGTGCACAATACCACTTTTTATTACCGCTCCAACTTTACAAAGGCTATGCTCAATGCATAGAGGATGATACATGGTCAGTCATGTAATCTGCCTTTGATTCGAAGCCTCATTTATCCGGGCCCCTTTCACAAAGACATTGATGAGAGATTTCACTGTTTCTATGGCATTGTTTTATTTATCATATATAATGGCTGCTTGGGGGGGGGAGGAGGAAAAAGAGAGAGCAAACCAGAGAGAGGAGGGGGGGAAGAGAGAGAGAGAGAGAGAGAGAGCAGGGATTATGTCATGAGTTTCCAAGTAAAGGGATGGCATTAAAGAGGTTTTTTTTTTTAAGCAAAAGTTTGCAAAGAGCTCCATTGCCTCTTAAAAAGAGAGGTTTGAATGTTTTGCTGGCTGAGGAGCCTTGGTGTTGGCAGTAAATATTTATGTTATGATTAATAGGGCAAATTTTTTAGAAGTTGGAAGAACGGTGGTTTCCACGATGTCATTTCCTCACATTTCCCCCCCCCCCAGATTTACAAAAGATAGAGGTCTGTTTCCTTATTGGTCTTTAAGGACGCTCCAATCATACCTGCATATGTAGACTAAAGACTACTCAATCATATTAAAAAATAAAATGTGAAAATAAATAAATAATTGTTTTTTTTTAAAAAAAATTCTTCACAATCTCCCCAAACTAACAGAATGTTGGGGTGGGGGGAAAAGCTCCACAAAGTAACTTGGGTCTCAGTACTGCTAACAAAAGCCTGAATAGGTTCACATTCGGTCTGGGGAGTTGGGCAATGACTTAAAATGTTGAGGACTATTCTATTCTAAGCTGCCTAGTCACGTAACCCAGGACAAAACATCCTCTCTCCATCCTGAAGAGGTAGTCCTCACTTAGTGACTATAGTCGGGACCAGCAAATCCATCACTAAGCATTGCAGTTGCTAAGCATGAAAATCGTGGCTGTGATGGGCTTATGACCTCCCTTCCCCGTTGGTCTTTAAACCAAATATCATGTGACTTTTGCAACTTGCAATTTTACTTCCATGTTCTCCATTAGCTCTGCTTGTCACCGGACCAGTGGGGAAAGCACCTGAATGGCGATCAAATGACCGTGAGATGCTGTGACGGTCGTAAATGCGAGGATTCGTGACCAAGCTTTTTTTTTTTACACTATTGTAATTTTGGACAGTCGTTAAAGAAGGCTGTTGGTCAGTGAAGACTATCTGTAGTTCCAAGTGCACGTTCACACACACACACACACACACACACACACACACACACACCACAAGGAGATACCACATACTCGGACACAACATATGTGTCTCCTGGCTTATAGCCCGATGGCTTTAACAACTAAACTAAACTGGCGATTGTTAGAATTAGTATTATCATTATGTGGTCCGAATGGGGAATAAGTGAATTTTCTAATTCAGGCACAAAACCTCCCTCTCCTTTCCCTTTTCAACCTCTCTCCTTTCTTTTAATTCTGAAAGCAGTAAAAAGCGATTAAGGGGGAAAAAAATACCATCTAACTTTGCTTGCAATACACTTGCCCTCTTCTTTTCTTTCTAAAATATAAAGCTGTCTGGGAATTGCCTCTTTCCCTCTCTAGCTCGGCACCATGTTTTAAATTTGAGCAATATTTTAATTATTTTTAGAGCGGCATATTTATTATTTATGCATTCACAGAAGAAAAGCGACTATTTGTCAGTCAGTTTTGTATCTTGCAAATTTAATAAACAGCAGCCCTTAAGATAGAATTTCTAAGCCTGCCAAGACTGACAAAAGCCAGCTAATGCGGAAATGTCAACATCGTAGGCGACTCTGCCATGCCTCTGAAATCGAGGGAAACCAACAAAAATGGAGTCTTCTCAACTATCTGGGGCAAGGGAGAGAGCTGTACCCCTCCCACTGCTTTGGAGCTGTGCCACTTCTAACCACAAGCAGACGGACTCAGTATTAATGGTGTGACTCTCCAAAAATTGCTCAATTACAATTCTTAGCAGCCCCCGGTCAGCTTGGCTCAAAGTGAAGGGTACTGGGAGTTGTAGTTTTAGCTGCATGATAAACTAGCTACCTGCTAAATCAAAAGAGCGCAGAGAAGAGCAACAGAGATGATCGGGCTGAAGGCTAAACCATACGTTAAAAGGGTTGCAGGAACTGGGTATGTGTAGTCTAACAAAGGGAAGGGTGACATGACAGTGGTCTTCCAATATTTCAGGGGGTGTCACAGAGAAGAGCGGGGGCGGGGGAAAATCTATTCTCCAAAGTACCTGAGGGCAGGACAAGAAGTAATGGATGCAAGCTTTTCGAAGCGTTGATCCAATCCAGAATTAAGGGATCATATCCTGACAGTGAAAACAATTAACCTATGGAACGTCTTACTTCCAGATGTTGTGGCTGCTTCGTTACTGGAGGTTTTTAAGGAGAGATTGGACAGCCATTTGTTCAGAATTGCACAGGGTCTCCTGCTTGAGCAGGGGGTTCGACTAGAAGACCTCCAAGACCCCTTCCACCTCTGTTATTTTGTGTTCTGTGCATGTAACTTCCATAGGTTCTCCAATCATTTGTAAAGCAGAACACTGATAAATGTAAGAATTCTTCTCCCTAATTGTTAAGTGTTAGGGTCTCTCTCCGCCCCGCCCCCCGCAATCAAATATCCATCTTTATTCTGAAATGATACCAATTTGTCACATTATTAAGACTTTTCTGGTTGACCGCATTTAGCAGTTACATGTTTGTTTTGTTTTTCTTCTGTTTGTTCTGACTACTGTTTTAGATTTGGAATGGCGGCGTGGCCCAATTCCGACCTACCCCTGCTCCCAAAGGTTTGTGAAAGATTTGCCTGACAGCTTCATTCAGTACTTTACAGCATCCCTCGAAGCCAAATCTTCTCCTGAGCTGAACAGGCTACGTGAAGGGAGCTTCGTTCCCTCCCGCCTTTCAACGGCGGCGAAGTAATTTCCATAACTCAGAGACTTGCCATTGTTTGTCTCCACTCGCTCTTGAAACAAAGTTTTTGGGTATTAAGTTTTCCTGGTCCTGCTGAGAAAGCCAGGAATGAAAGAACTCAAGAGTGACTGACACAGAGTCCCTAAGAATATTAAAGGGGCACTTCCATCTAATTAGCTGCCCCCTTGAAGCAGGGAGCAAAAATAAAAAAAACCCACTGTTGCTTTCCCCATTCAATTTCTTGAGCCCCGACTTTTAAAATATGCACCCATTCAGATCTCTGACTTGTCAAAGCCAAACACAACAGGCCATTCAACTGATGTTTGTCTCCTGGGCTGAGCAAAGTCATCAGAATTCCATTGTCATTATCCCTTCTTACCTTTTAAAAAAGAAAGAAAGAATATACAAAAAAAAACAAAGAGATTTCATTTTGCCCTACAGTCTTTCATCAGTTCATCATAGTCTTCTTTGTTAAGCTTTTCTCCCCATCTAGAAAACGGGCCCATATTTTTTAAGCCATGCTAGAGAAAGGGCTAAAGTAGAGGTGATTAATTTCTGATTGATATCTGCGTGTGTGCCTATGTCTGTCTGCCTCTGTACATGTAAAGACATGTAAACCATCGATCACTTCTCGGGCACAGTCCCTTCCTTGGCTGAATTGTGTTTGAAATATTTCCCAGAGTTACTGAATTAAAAGACACAGCAAAAGACCATTAAGCCTCCCCTCAGCTAATGCAGAAAATCTCTTAGAGTACTACAATATCCCTAATAAGTAATCCCAATATTTAAAGCTCTCAGCTTGCTCCTATACTTTTCATTTCAAATGATAATGACATTATTAGGAAGTTGTTCCTGAAATTTAAGCTGTTAGTGTATTTTCCCTGTTATTAGAATACTGTAAATTCAGTCAGGACAGGGTATCTGCAGGGTTTACAATGCCTCCATTTTAAACATTACAGTCTTCTCCAAATGTTACAAAGTAGAATCATCATCACTCAGAAGGCTGGCCGGCCAAACGCACGCTCTTCCAAAATTCTCAAATCTTTAGTTTCCCCCCCCCACCCCAAACTCCAGTTCATTTGGAACGAATTGTCACCAATTAATCCAATTAATTCTCATTGTGGTGGGTAGAGATTCTTTTAGGTTTTCGTTTGCTGTTTTGCACAGGGAGAATTGTGTTTGTGATTAACATCTTGGAAGTAGACTTCATTGGGCTTTCATAAATACAATTCATAAATGGCATTGAGTATGTTCTGGCTGTGATTTGTCATTCCTTGCATTCTTGGGTTGACAGGAAAGGTCTGTTCAGAAGGCTCTGAACACAACTCTAATGCTTGTTGGGGGGGTCATAAATTAGATCTTAGTTATCATAACCCCAATCATACTAGAAGGGAGCAAATGTGGGAAATGCTTTGGCATGGTGTAATCCTGAACACAACTTGTGCTGGGAGGGGAAGCAATTTTTCCCCCTGAAAAGCAAATATTTAGGGTACATCTCTCACTATGTCTTACCAATTACTATGTTAGTGGGAGCTGATGAGAGTTGAACTTCAAAATGTCTGAGGGAAGAGTCACAACATCAGCTTAAATTGGCCCAATGTATGCTGCAACTCTTTGCAGAAATGCTATTATATTATATTATATTATATTATTATATTATATTATATTATATTATATTATATTATATTATATTATATTATATTATATTATATTATATTATATTATATTATATTATATTATAATATTATATTATATTATATTATTATATTATATTATATTATATTATATTATATTATATTATATTATATTATATTATATTATATTATATTATATTATTATATTATATTATATTATATTATATTATATTATATTATATTATATTATATTATATTATATTATATTATATTATATTATATTATTATATTATATTATATTATATTATATTATATTATATTATATTATTATATTATATTATATTATATTATATTATATTATATTATAATATTCCCTGATCCAAATCCAGGTGGCATCTGCTGTCTCTTGCGCTTGGTTTATGTCTGGGGTCTCCAAACTTGGCAACATTTAAGACTTGTGGACTTCAACTCCCAAAATTCCCCAGCCAGCTGGCTGAGGATTTCTGGGAGTTGAAGTCCACAAGTCTTAAAAGTTGCCAAGTTTGGAGGCCCCTGGTTTATGTGGTTTAAGGTCCACACAGACAGATTGCTTTGAAAAATCAAACCTTTTTACCTGAACATCTACATAGTTTGAAACTTGAGTCCTTGAGCCTTTCCAATTTGTTGACCATCTAAGGTTAATTCTAATAATATTTGTCCACATAAAGTGAACATTGCTATTTATTCAATCCGCAAAGACTTCCCCACTCACTTTTTGATGTTGCTGAACTCCAGGTTCCATCATCCCCGCCATCTTTGGCACATGCCAGCTGTAAGGGGAGCTTTAGCTCTTTAACCTCCGGAGGGCTACATGTTACCCATCCCTAGCTTAGAGCTACATACACAACAAACCGTTCTATAAATGGTACCCCTAAATAGAAATTATTCATCAAGCCAACATATAGAGCCATATGTTTGTAAGTAGGGCTACGATGACTTAATGCATGTGCTAACAGCACGAATTTTATAGCGTTGTGCATCTGCAGCTGAGATTGCGTTGAAAACAAAAAAGAAACAGGCCGACTGAAATGGAAACTTTTGTTACTTATAATGTTAATGAAACCAGTTTATCAGGCTGCACAGAGGAAGTGGAATATTTAGTGCCATTTAATGTCTAATCATCGTCATTTCTTTGAATAAATCACATTACATTGTCTAGAACCTGAAAAGAGTTCGCTTGTAACTCTCCTAATAAAGAGTAGTTTATTTATTTTTATTAAAGAGACACTCTTTCCACCATCTCCGGCACTTCTGCCTATTGGAAAGTCGTACTGCAGCTCCTAAACCCAAGCATCTTTGCAGCATTTTCACTAGAAATGATTGTGGCCATCTGCAGGAGACGTTGACCTCCAACTCAAAATGATGCTCACATGGGTTGTTGTTGCTTTTTTTACAGTTTTTAAAGAAATGGGTGTAAGGAGCCATGGAGATAATTTTGGGAAAGAGCACAGGGGTAGGAAGATCAGGATTATTTTGGTGGAAGTTTTGCCCGATTATGTATTTATTTTACATAGGCTGAAGCTGAGGCCGAGTTCAGGATAAATGCGGAGTCTGTCAGAAATTAACTTCATGCCAAATGAGAAACCATTTCTCTTTGAGGGTCTGTCACAGAGAAGAAGGGGTCGACCTATCCTCCAAAGCACCTGAAGGCAGGACAAGAAATAATGGATGGAAACTAATCAAGGAGAGAAGCAACCTGGAACTAAGGAGAAACTTCCTGACAGTGAGAACAATGAATCAGTGGCACAACCTGCCTCCAGAAGTTGTGGATGCTCCAACACTGGAAGTTTTTAAGAAGGGACTGGATAACCATTTGTCTGAAATGGTATAGGGTCTCCTGCTTGAGCAGGGGGTTGAACTAGAAGACCTCCAAGGTCCCTCCCAACTCCTTTAATGTGTTACTGAGGGATACTTTTTCTCCTCTCTGTCAAGAAATTCTAGCCTTCTGAGAGCTCCTTGCATCAAGTCAACTTGTACCACGGATAGTTCAGCTCATTTTTCAATCCTGTAATTTTTTTTTTACCCAGCTTCATTTGATGCTCTTTATGTTGCCCACAGCTGTCTAGCTCCCCGTAACATTTAAGCGAACCACAATGAACCTATAAGTCATCATAAATGAAAATGATGGCAGTTGTCGTCAGGGCCTTTGATTAATGGAAATATGGGCAGTTGGACACAGACTAGATGGTTATAAATGCTGCTGTCGGACAAAAATAATTATGGTATTAATAAGGAAGTAGGGAGATAACTGACCTGAGAGTGGGACAAAAAAAAATGAAAATAAAATCATTTTGGTGTTTGCACATTTTGCGCATCGGATATCGCGGGTGCATTTGTGTTTCCTTGGGGATTCCCCCCCCAAATAGCCCTGATGGGTCTTTTCTATAAAATTACTGCAAGGTAGTTTGAGCCATTTTAGCTTCCCGAGTGCTTCCAGTTAAAAAAAAAATTTTTTTTAATTGACTTAATGTTAGTCCTAACTAAATGCCAGTGACTAAGTTGGCTGTCGCACGTGCAATGTCTGGCAGCCGAAGAGATGCAGAGGGGGAAACGGAACGGGGTTGAAGGGGGGGGCAGCCCCCGCATATCTTATTATACCTGAAACACTATTCTGATATGTACTAAATATTATGACTGCCACCAGCCCCACCATAATTGATTCACCCACACAGCCATTTAGTCTGCGAGCTGTTCGTTTTACAAATTCTACAATCTTTTAGAAATTCTTTCAGTGGGAAAGATTGCGGCTTCCCTTTAGATTCATTATGGTGATTGAATCCTCTTCAATAGAGAACTGTTTAAAAGGAGCACAACTATGGGTGTCTCACTCTGAGCGAAAGCGCATAGGTTAAAAGCTTGTCTGTGTGGCATAATTCATGGCTGCTATACTAAACAATCACTTTTTATGGTGACCTTCATAAGATACAAAAAGGCAACAGAACGAAGCTCACAGCATATATATATATATATATATATATATATATATATATATATATATATATATACACACACACACACACACACACACACATTTTAACAATCCAACCACTGAAGCTCCTGGAATTCCTCATTAAAGAACCAATTAATAATGTAGAATAGAAGGAGCTTTTATTATTTTTCCTTCCAGATGTAAAATCATAATTAATCTAAGTGCCAAATGGAAAAAAAAGGAAGGAAGGAAGGAAGGAAGGAAGGAAGGAAGGAAGGAAGGAAGGAAGGAAGGAAGGAAGGAAGAAACCAGCTAGCTAACCACTCTGTCTTCATATCACTATAGAAATTTAAAAAAATGTATTTAAATATTCTGCACACCTGAACCTTGGCCATCCGTCATTGTTATGACTTAAAACATCACTGACTAAATTAGGTTTGGTTTGCACAGAGCTGGGAGAGTCAGATGGCTTGAATGACAAAATTAGAACATGTTCAAATCAGTGGAACAAAACTGCACAGGAAAGGGAGATGGGAGAAAAGGGGAAGTCTGCCCACAATTGCACAGCAATTCTACCCTGCTGTCTTGTGATTTTGTGTTTTCTTCCTGTCCTCCACAAATATAGGTAACAATAGGAAACCAAAGACTGTTCCTGTCATGGGGTGTGAGGGCCATTGAGAAGGAAGTGTCTCCTCCTCACCATTGTTGCATTTATGGATTAAAATATTTAGCTTTCCCGAAAACATAATCTCTGGATCTCTTTTGTTAACCGAGTGTCATCACAACACAGAACAACACAAGAGAGGTGTTCCTAGTGCAGAACATCTGGACTTTTATGAGATGGCTACAAGAGCTCTCAATCCTCTATGCTCATGCTCAAACAGCTGTTTAGTGTAGAAAGCAACAACTGCATGAGTCTTAGTAGTTATTTATTTGTATCCCGCCTTTATTTTTTTTTTTACAATTGTTATTCAAGGCGTCAAACTTACTTAATTCTCTTTCCTCCTCCTATTTTTTCCACAACCGTAACTTTGTGAGGTTGTCCCAAAGGTGCTTTTTCCAAAAGGCAAAATGGTGGGGAATGGAAGGATTTAGGATAATTTATTTATTAGGATAAATCCTTCCGTTCCACACCATTCAGCGGGAACTGAAGAAACAATCAGAAGCAAAAGGTTTCCAAGGGGAAAAAAAACACCAAGAAAATCCAGTTGCCTTTTGGAAAAAGCGCCTTTGAATCAATTTGGTCTTCCACATGCCAATCGGAGAACAAGAAAGAGGAAGGAACCCATGTTCAATGGAAAATAAATTGGATTGAATGGAGTGCTTATGAGAGCCATGATAGGCTTGTCTATCAACTCCATCCCACATCATTTAGCAACCACAGTCATTTAACCGCTCATAACCAGGAATCTAGCATCCTTTAGCTGAATGCTCCCAAATTCCATGATATTTATGGTTTAGTTGAAATCAGAGTTTCCTGGTCTTCTCAGCAACAACAACAAAAAAATGAAACTCAAAATAAAGGCTGAAATGTGATATCTTTGCATTTTTGACCCTCAGGAACCCTTATCTGATTTTAACCTCTTTCTCATTTTCTTGCAGTGCCTTTATTCTGGTTGTGTTTACACAGAACAAGTGACTTGACATGCATTTATCTTAGTTAGCCGCATTTGACTTGATTCAGTGCACTGGAGCAACCCCAAAATGGGTTAACTCGGAACCAGGTAAAATGTACTATGATAACACAATCTCTTTGCTGACACGTCTCCTTATGTTGTACTCAGAATAATTGCTTCCTGTTATATTATCAGCTCAAATCCAGATTGCTTGGGATGAACACTAACAATGCCTATATATTCATACAGAAAATACAATGCACCAGGTATTCTTATTCATAATTCTACTGCATTTAAATATGTTGCACATTATTATGTGCTTTTAACATAAATCAGTGGCTGGCTTACTCTTTGGGTATGGGATACCGGTCCCCAGAATTTTTCCTTTTCTTTTTTATAGTTCTGCAACCTACCTCGGAAGATCCCTGCCCACATAAAATGGTTATTGTTGTAATAATTTTTGGTGACATTTATAGCTTAAAGACTTTGTACCATTTTTTTATTGACAAGCCAGCTATGAATCAACATGCATGATCACAATAAAAATGCACAAAATATATGCATTCGAGTGGATGTTTTGTCAATAGGGCATCACATTGATCCATGTTCTTTGTGGCTATTTGTGAAGCTCTATACATGCATTCTGCTGAAAATTCAAACCGCTGACCTGCTTCAGAATCATATTATATATTGCATGTAGAAGTTTTGATTCTAGCTGTTCAGATGGAAATTGGGTGGATGTTCAGAAATTTCAGCTTTGATCTTTATTAGAGCACAAGGCAGCTTGAAAATTTGCAGGCAATTTGATTTCATAGGAAGGGATCGCCAAAGTAATTTAGCCTTTGTATAAAGAAGATCCAGTGGCCAAGACTAAAAGAATTGTACAAGCAGTGCTATACATTCAGTGAATCTGACTATTTTTTACAACGTATTTTGGAGACCACCAATAAATGAATAGCTTGATCCAAAGTGGGTTCTTCGTCTGGTTTAGCCTTACTTGCTAAAGCCAAAATTGGCAATGAAGACTCAGGCCATTTGAAAAACAATCTGTGGGAAGAGATGGAGGTTTTTGCCTAAGTGAAGGTTAACTCCTCTTTAAAACTCTCATTGTGTACACTTCACTTCTGAATGACTCTATGTTGCTTATCTTGACTCCAAAAGATTGTTAGTGGGAAGCTATCAGCTACTATGCTCTTCAAGAGTCCATGGCATGATGGACCTCTGGTAAGGATTTATGGTGAACTAGAGGTTCCTGACAAGCAAGGTTGACTTTGTGGTAGATAGTGAATTCTAGCTGGCAAACTCTCTCCAAAAAAGGAGAGATTGTGAGATCGCCCACTTGTATTCCAGACAAGGGCAAGTAGCCTGTAGGAACTTGTGAGTTGAGATACTGGGAACTAAAGTATTTCAATCAGGTTCACAGCCATAATGTAGTCTATATGGGTACAAGGTTTTCTGAGCTTTTCTTAATCAAATTCAATCAAATTGCTTCTTAATTGCTATTCAACTGTTCAAGTATTAAAAATCTTTTGAGCAACAAGTTTTATAATGCCAGGTGTGTTTCCTTCAATTCTTAACAAAAGAAGTTTTAAACGCAACTTTAAGGATATATATTAAAAAAAATTCTTTTGAATAAACATAAAAAGGATGGTAAGAATGTTTATTTTGGAAAGTTATAAATGGACTAAGGATTCAAATAGATTTGTACAGTTGTTGGATACGAGATGGGTGGCAAATAAACTTCATCAATAAATAATAATAAATATGTAATAAGATTTTGAAATTCATTATCAGACTCCTCATGGAAAAATATTATTGTTTTGAATTTTAAAAAGAAAAAAGTGGGATTAGGCACTAGAGAGAAAAAGAATTAGACATTAGAAAGAACCAGAAGAAGGAATAAGAATTAAAATTAAAGGAGAAGAACATTGAAGTTTGACTTAATACAGAACTGAGAAGAATACTTTAACAATTGGATATGTTGAAAGATATTTGTGAACAATGGACCCAGAATAAAATTATAAGAGTGTCTGACATCCATCTATTCAGTAGATTGCATTTAAAAGATGTTCTAGAAGAGGAACAAGTGCAGGTTAGCATCCCACCAGGCTCAAGGTTGACTCAGCCTTCCATCCTTCCGAGGTAGGTAAAATGAGGACCCAGATTGTTGGGGGCAATTAAGCTGACTTTGTAATAATGCCGCTTGGGGGTGTGTGTGAAAGCCCTAATAAGCAGGCATATACATAGAATGAAGGCTACTGCTAAACTTGTAAGCCGCCCTGAGTCTTCGGAGAAGGGTGGGATATAAATGGGATTAAAATTAAAATAAAAATAAATAAATAAATAAATTAGAAGAGTGACCTGCATAATTTTTCTATGTCAGAGTTACAAAATGATCTGTTAAAGCTTTGAAGGTCTTTATGAGAACAGACATAAAAAATAAAAAGAAATAAGGTTCTAGGGAATTAAATTAAAGAAGAAATTAAAGATCAAGATGGTTAAAAATAAAGGGATAAAATATAAAGTTGGTTTATTTTATCAAGGTTAAAATAGATATGCTGTTATGTCTCATAACCCTTATTGGACTTTGCTGATCAGGACTGAATCAATGAGGCTTTAAAAATGTGTTTATAGATAAGAGATGGAATATGGGGAAAAAGAGATCATTTGTTGCATTTTAAGAAAAGGTGATACATTACTAAAATTGGCTTATACTTGTTTTGATGAAGGTGGAAGTCATTTCCTTTTAGTTTAGCTTAGTTTACTAGATTTTAATCTTTTCAGTTATAATGTTTGATAAAATTGTTATTGAAAAAAGACCTCACTCTATGATGAAGTTTGAGGTTTCTATAGTATTTCTCATGCTGTCCAAGAGTAATCAATTAAAAAATATTTTTTTCCGGAGACCTATTCTGCACCAAAGAACAGATGGGGGTTTAATTTCAGGCTCAGTCTAATAAATGACATAACACAGCCTATTCTCAAGCAGAATATGTCTTTCACATGATGAAGAAAATCTTTGCTTCAAATCTGTGGTATACATAATCCAGGATATTTACTGTATATTCTAGATTTTCTATGTAGGAGACGTCGACTGATCTGCAAATAGAGAGAAGTGGTTGCCAGCTTAATTTACAAGCCAAACTCCTAAGAAATTTGGGCATGATTTAGAACAAAGCTTTGTGGCAGCAACTCAGAAATGTGATAAATTTTGCTTTTTGGATTCATTAGCTGTCTCCTTTATAAAACAAAATATTCCAAGTTGCAATTATTTGTGCATTAAAACAGTAAGCCTAAGACATCTGAAAATTAGAATTCCATGTCAGACTGTGAATATCCCACAAGCATGCTGCCTTTCATTAAAATCTGTTTGACATTTTTGTTATGTGCAGAGAGGCAAAGGATGCCAGAAAGCTTGATATTTGTGATTACATCCTTCTGCTAATACAAGACATTCAAAAATTGTATTAAAACATTAGCTACAAAAGGCTGAGCAGCGAAAAACAACAAATAAATAGATTTAGCATTTGTTTTTATTTTTAAGAGGAAAAGTAGGCCACCATATGATCTATTGCCCTAAATAATTTCCTAAGGAAGGGCAATCTTTCTCATTTTCTCCCTTTCTTTCTCCCGAAGTCTGTTGATAAGAAATGTGCTAATTCCCTCCGTGCTTGCTCGCCCTCTTCCCTTCCACCCCCTTTGAAAAAAGGAGAGAGAGAGAGGAAAAAGTGCAAATTTTTAATCGTTCTTGGGGAATCGTGTAATGATCGCGAGTCACGTGACTTCCCCCCTGGAAAAAAGATATTATTTTGTCACAATAACGCAAGTAAATTATCTCACCGGCAACTTGCTTAAAGGTCAGAGAGATCATCTGATGCAGAAGATGGAAATTTCTCCTGCCAAAACAATATTGACAGCTTATCAAGCAGGATGGAGAAAATACAATGATATAATAGAATGTAAGGTAAGATAACACTTGCTACTGGAGGCAGAAAATATGACATGGCATTTCAATTTTAAGGTTATGGGCAGGATGATATCGTATGGAAACGAGGAGACAAAACTGTGTTCCTTGCATGTGAATTTTATCGTGGCAAATGCAACTACAGTATTTTAATGTACAGTGTGGTTATTAGATGCATCTTAGGGAAAGAAAAAGCTTCAGCTTCAGAGTCATTTGCAAATAGATGACAGAACACGAAGCAAGAATAATATCCTTCCTCATTAAACCTAAAACAAAGGCCAGGAACCAATCATACATCTCTTTTCCATTAGTTAAGAGAGAGTTTGGATTTTTGTAAAGGATTCTCTACCTCTCTCCCAGCTTGCCTCCACCTGGATATCCCACAATAAGTGGACTTAATGCTGGACTTTCGGCAGTAATCATGCTGGCTGCGGAATTCTGGGGCCTGAAGTCCACATCCCTGGAGTGTGTCCAGATTTTGGCAAGCTCTCCTAGATATTGCCTAGGCTGGGCTGCGAGATTCTGTTAGACCGATCAATGGAAATGAGAATAATTCTGTTCGAAAAGCTTGCTACCTGTTCTCCTGTGATTGAGAATTGGTCAATTCTTGACCAGATATGAAGATAGAAAGATATGAAGAAAAAGTCTGAGTTCACCCATCGTGTCATGCTGACCATGCTTAGCTGTGCTTTATTAAATAAACCACAATGATCTGGGTTCATGCAATACACGGAGCTGAAGCACACTAGCTTATGGCATATGTCACTGCAGTTCTTCAGGACTTCAGTGGCCAAAGAATCATGGCAAAGAGTGGAGGAAAGCAAATTATATCATGGACTCCTTTAACTACAACTTATTAGTGAAAGACTTGAAGATCCCTGAGTCAATACGCCCTGCACATCTAATTCTGCTCTAGAATATATGGAATGTGCCTTCCTTCCTTCCTTCCTTCCTTCCTTCCTTCCTTCCTTCCTTCCTTCCTTCCTTCCTTCCTTCCTTCCTTCCTTCCTTCCTTCCTCAAAGTGTAGGTAGAAAAAGATCATGCTGAAATTTTATTGGGAAAGAATGAGAGCAAGCCAGCTTGGTATTTGGCCAGAAGTGCATTTAGTAGAGAAGAGAAGACATTAATGAGAGCCAGTCTGCATTGATGGTATGAAAATCAGAAACACAAGAGGGCTGTAGCTGAAACAGGCCCTACATAAAGAGAATGTAGAACATACTTTTTGAGCTTTCCGATGTCTATTGGAATCTTTTCTTCTAACCCACCAACAGATGTAATTAAGACTCTTGTACATGTGGCTTACCAACAGTTTCCAAATAAGTTTTTTTTTTTTTAAAAAGATGCTTATCTATCTCATTGTTGCCACCAGGTTCCTGTTCTCTATTGTTCTTGTTCTCTCTTCCATCTTTCTTGTCCCCATCCCACTTTTAAGAGAACAAGTAAAGGACAGCATCTAGTGGTTGCCTATTTAACACATAATATTGAATATTATGTGTGACCCACAGTATGCCGTTCTTGCAATAAATTAAGCCAATATCAAATAATTGTTTGCTTTAGAGTGATATTTTAAGCCAGATCCTCTTCCTTCCTTTCTTTAGCATCTCCCTGGTGTGAGGTACTGGGTTAAACAATGGGGGAAAAAAATGTTTGGTAAAAGCAAGAATGCAAACAAGAATATGTGTGACTGTTTATATGTTGAGGGAGGAAGGAATGCTTATTATTATATTATTTTGCATGACATCCAGTTGATTGAATTCATTATATAGTAGAGCCAGCTAATGCACAAGTTCAGTTTCCGTTTTTCATATTTTGAAATATATAGGGGCGGTGTCACCCTGAAGTGGAGAAGGATCATTCCGCATCCTTTTGTGTTTCCCATTTAAGAGTCAGGTACTACCAACAATTCAAATCAGATTCCCTCCACCCACCCACCCCTTTTTTTTGCTGAGAGACGCATAACTTAATAAAATGGAGATCATCTCGAAAACGGCACCCTCGGATTTTTTCGTGAAAGGAACGCTTAGAAGATGACAAACATCACTTGAGATTGAATGACGATAAGATAGGTCAGCTCCTATTTTTCCTCTGTAAAGAAGCATGATTATCTTTCTCGTTACATTATACTTTGGGGGAAAAAATGAGGACATTCAATAAAAGATATGTAACACTAACCTCCCCCCCCCCACCCCACAAGATGACCTCTTTGATGTTAATGGACAAGGCTCTGCTTTTCAAATCTTGCCTGGCACCAGAAAGAGCTACGTATTGTATCGTCAGTCTTTTGACTTCACACACACACACGCACACACACAAAGCATCGTTTTGCCAAGTTATAATATGGTGAAACATATTTATGTGCAAAATAAAACACAAACAAACAGAACAGTGAGGGTTTAACACTTGCCGGATTTGAATGTTCCAAAATGGTAATGGTCCAAGATACATATGTTGAAATTATCCAAGATGCGGAGAAGATATTTCTCTGGCAGACAACCTCACATTTTCAAAAAAGCAAGCCAGCCAGAGCCTAAAAATATTACAACTGACTTAAGACCAATTAAGGAGCAACCTTTTTCAATGTCATATCAGAATTACGTAGAAATTATCGGCATTTCTGATATTATTTAATGCCGGTTTGCTGCAGAGTAGTTACAAAGGGCCAACTTTAGGCTTCCCCATGGGCGGTTGGGTGTACGCAGAAGTGAATTTCTTTATGATAGCAGAAGACGTTTTAAGCTTTGGTCCTTTATCGCTGTTTTAGTCAAGCCTGTGAATTCATGGCTACTATTGATAACTGGCTATACCAGATATTTTTTTTACTATTTATATCTTGCCTTTATTGTTTTTACAAATAACTCAAGGCAGCGAACATACCTAATACAGGTAGTCCTCGATTTGTGACCACAATTCTATTGCTGAGACATTTATTAAGTGAGATTTGTCCTATTTTATGACCTTTCTGGTCACAGTTGTTAAGTATAGCACTGCAGTTGTGACATTAGTAACACAGCTGTAATGTGACTCTGGCTTCCCCATTCATTTTGTTTGTCAAAAAGTGGCATGAAGTGATCACATGACCCTGGGATGCTGCAACCATCATAAATATGAGTCAGTTGCCAAGTATCTGAATTTTAATCATGGAACTATGGAGATGCTGCAATGGTCGTAAGTGTGAAAAATTGTCATAAGTCACTTTTTTCAGGGGCATCATAAGTTTGAATGATCACTAATTATTTGTTGTAAGTTGAGGACTTCCTTTCCTCCTCCTATTTTCCTCACCACAGCAACCTGTGAGGTAGGTTGGGCTGAGAGAGAGGAACTGGCCCAAAGTCACCCAGATGGCTTTCATGGTTAAGGCAGAATTAGAACTCGTGATCTAGATCAAATGGCTCATTTCTATGTTGTTTAAGATATTGTAATATATCAATGATGCTTATGTGCTGTGTTAATCTCTCTCTCTTTCACACACACACACACACACACACACACACACACACACACACACACACAAAGTCTGCTGGGAAGATTAAAAACAGGGTAATTATAGAAGCTTCTGCCAACCTAGCAGTTCGAAA
Organism: Vipera berus; assembly: GCF_964194415.1. Lineage (NCBI taxonomy): Eukaryota > Metazoa > Chordata > Lepidosauria > Squamata > Viperidae > Vipera > Vipera berus. The sequence continues at coordinate 7,887,744 of NC_138213.1, forward strand.
GCACGTAAAAATGCAAGTAGAAAAATAGGGACCACTACGGTGGGAAGGTAACAGCGTTCCGTGCACCTTTGGCGTCTAGTCATGCTGGCCACATGACCACGGAGACGTCCTCGGACAAGCGCTGGCTCTTTGGCTTTGAAACGGAGATGAGCACCGGCCCCTAGAGTCGGAAACGACTAGCACGCATGTGCGGGGGAACCTTTACCTTTACCTTAATTATAGAAGGTCCTGAGCACTCTCCAGTTCGTATTAATTAGTGAATTCACTTGATGAATGTTTCTAGGACTGCAAATAATTAAGGATTGCAATAGCTCTTTGGCATGGTTTTCTCCAGGTATTTTGGATGGTTTTCTCCAGGTATTTTGGACTACACTTCCCATCTGCCAATATCAAAGATAAGGGAAGTTACTGTATAATGTAAAATAGCAGAATGGCATGGGAATGGGAAGACTTTGCTCAGAGATTCTGGGCTTATTTTGCACAGCTGTTCCATCAACAAGGTTGTGATATATCATTGGCCGAACTTCCATGACTCAAAGGTATCATTGGGTTCTATTGGTGGAGCTCCTCTTAGCCTTTATTTGATCTTCTTATAAGACCATAGGATAGGCCAACATTATTTTATTTTTCTGGTTGCTTTTATTTTGCTTTTATTTTGTTTGTTTTTTAAAAAGAAGAGTTGAATGTTCTGCTTAGCCTTGCTAAATTTAGATCAGGGATCTTCAAACTTGGCCCTTTTATGACTTGTGGACTTCAACTCCCATAATTCTTCTGCCAGCGTGCCTGTCTGAGGAATTCTGGGAGTTGAAGTCCACAAGTCATAAAAGGGCCATGTTTGAAGACCCCTGATTTAGAGGATTACAAGCCTGAGGTAAAATAAATCTTTCCAAATCGTCTTCAAGTTTCAGCCAGAGTTTTTCAATTATATTTATTTTATTTTATTTTATTTTTATTTTATTTTATTTTATTTTATTTTATTTTATTTTATTTTATTTTATTTTATTTTTATTTTATTTTATTTTATTTTATTTTATTTTATTTTATTTTATTTTATTTTATTTTATTTTATTTTATTTTATTTTATTATTTTATTTTATTTTATTTTATTTTATTATTTTATTATTTTATTTTATTTTATTTTATTTTATTTTATTATTTTATTATTTTATTTTATTTTATTTTATTTTATTATTTTATTTTATTTTATTTTATTATTTTATTTTATTTTATTTTATTTTATTTTATTTTATTTTATTTTATTTTATTTTATTTTATTTTATTTTATTTTATTTTATTTTATTTTATTTTTACTTTAATGAAGTTGTGACCAGGCTGAGTTTGTGAATATAGACTCCTGTGGATCTGCCTTTCCTATTTTTACGTTCAGCCTTTCAAAGCACTTAGTGGAAAAGAATTCCCAGGTCTTAGGAGGAAAAACAATGGCCCTTGTTTATTTGTGCAATGTTTTCACCAGTTAGCTAAGGAACGAAGTCTTGTTAAAAAGGATTTTATTCTGGGTCATCTAGAGCTTGAGGAGTTGGACAGAGAAAAAGATTATTCTCCCTCCCTTCCACCTGCCTCACAAAAGTTTCTATGCAGCAATTAAGAGTGCTTAATCTACAAACCCAGTCAAGCAGGGCAAAACTTGCCAATGGGGTAAACTTACTTAGGAAAGGAGAGGTTTTTTAAGGGCTGAGTAGAAGTAGGCCGTATATAAAATATTACCTCACAAAAAACTCACTTTTGTGAAAAGTTTGAATACTTGCCTCATATACTTGCCTCATAACAACCTGCCTCCAGAAGCTGTGAATGCTCCAACACTGGAAGTTTTTAAGAAGAGACTGGACAGCCATTTGTCTGAAATTGTATAGGGTTTCCTGCCTGAGCAGGGGGTTGGACTAGATGACCTCCAAGGTCCCTTCCAATTATTATTATTATTATTATTATTATTATTATTATTATTATTATTATTATTATTATTATTATTATTTAATGTAGATTTTTTTCAAGTAAAAAACTCATCCATCTCTTTTTTTAAAAAAACAAGCATATTAATGTACAGGTAGTCCCTGACTTATAACAGTTCATTTAGTGACTGTTTAAAGTTAGAACGGCACTGGAAAAAGTGACCAAATTCAGATGTTTGGCAACTGACTCATATTTATGACGTTTTGCAGTGTCCCGGGTGTGTGTGTGTGTGTGTGTGTCATGTGATCCCCCTTTTGTGACTTTCTGACAAGCAAAGTCAATGGGGAATCCAAATTCACTTAACAACTGTGTTACTAACTTAACAACTGCAGGGATTCACTTAACAACTATGGCAAGAAAGGTCATAAAATGGGGTAACATTCGCTTAGCAGATATCTCACTTAGCAACATGAATTTTGGGCTCAGTTGTGGTTGTAAGTCGAGGATTACCTGTATCTTCTTTATTTTTTCCTTTGTTTTCTTTTTCCTTGGTTATTTTATTGTTCTTAGTTTTTTATGGTTGTGAGCCACCTAGAGTAGCCCCATGGTGAGATAGGCAGCAAATAAATGTAACAACAACAACAACAACAACAACAACAACACTACATTGGCAAGCTCTACAGTTGAGCTTTTTTGGAATAAACAATCCAGCTGCCAAAACCTAGGTATACATGTAATTTAAGACTAAGCACAAGAGTCTGCGTGTAGTTTTTAAATGTATTAGGAACATACTGTTTGAAGAACTGCTGGTTTTGAACATTATCGGAAGCCATAACACAGTTTTTGCCCTACCATGTTTTGTAAAGCCAATGATTATGATTTATAAAGCCACAATGCTTTATGTCTTAACATGTTGCAGGAATACAACAGCAGTTTATTCAACAAATCGTGGTTGCAGAAGTCATAGTTTGCATATGTGAATGTAGCCTTTGGCTGCTTTGGTTAAAAGTTACAGTTGTAACATTCTGCATAATCCACAAACAACCCACCTTAAATGTAGCCTTTGGGAGTTTTTAAAAATTGTGCCTGCATTTTTAGGGCCAGGTTGTTCTTCCATAAGCAAGCTTGAACAAGGGATCTGAAGCCACATATTTAATGTCTGTTGCCCTAGACAACAGTCCCATTGATCACACTAAGCAAACACAGTTAATGCAACTAGAAAGAAAAGAAACTTCATTGCTGTGAGATAATCTGGGCAAAAACTTTCATCCTCTGCATGTAAGGTTGGGTAGCCTGTTCAGCCGATCAAACTGGGGGCTTTTTGCTCCACATCTGAAAATTCAAAAAACTTAGAAAGCTTAAAATAAATAAAAAAGGCCTTCAGTTGCAACCAGTCACTAACCAGTAGCTGATAAGCAATTGGGCTTGTTCATTGTCTACTCACTGACATCCGCTGTAGGACTGTATCACAGGTCTTGTTGAAATTAAGCAGACATTTTCAATGTTTACTGTTAAAGTTGCTGTTCTAACATGCCTTCCATATTCTGATGGGTGTGGCTCCAATTCTTAAAAGTCATTACAGGTATAGCCCTCAACATAATAATAATAATAATAATAATAATAATAATAATAATAATAATAATAATAATAATAATAATAATAATAATAATAATAATAATAATAATAATAATAATAATAATAATAATAATAAGAATAAGAAGAAGAAGAAGAAGAAGAAGAAGAAGAAGAAGAAGAAGAAGAAGAAGAAGAAGAAGAAGAAGAAGAAGAAGTTGGAAGGGACCTTAGAGGTCATCTAGTGGAACCCCCTGCTCAGGCAGGAAACCCTATACCATTTCAGACAAATGGCTGGCCAGTCTCTTCTTAAAAACTTCCAGTGTTTGAGCATTCACCACTTCTGGATGCAGGTTGTTCCACTGGTTAGTTGTTCTAACCGTCAGGAGGTTTCTCCTTAGTTCTAGGTTGCTTCTCTCCTTGACTAGTTTCCATCCGTTGCTTCTTGTCCTGCTTTCAGGCGCTTTGGAGAATAGCTTGACTCCCTCTTCTTTGTGGCAGCCCCTGAGATATTGGAACACTGCTATCATGTCCCCCCTCACCCTTCTCTTCATTAAACTACACATACCCAATTCCAGCAACCGTTCCCTATATGTTTTAGCCTCCAGTCCCCCAATCATCTTTGTTGCTCTTCTCTGCACTCTTTCTAGAGTCTCGACATCTTTTTTACATCGTGGTGACCAAAACTGGATGCAGTATTCCAGGTGTGGCCTTACCAAGGCATTGTAAAGTGGTATTAGTACTTCACGTGATCTTGATTCTATCCCTCTGTTAATGCAGCCTAGCACTGTGTTGGCTTTTTTGGCAGCTGCAGCACACTGCTGGCTCATATTTAAGTGATTGTCCACTAGGACCCCGAGATCTTATGGCCATGACCGAGCCCAAAATTTATATTGCTAAGTGAGATATTTGCTAAGTGAGTTTTGCCCCATTTTACAACTTTTCTTGCCCAATTTGTTAAGTGAATCCCTGCAGTTATGAAATTAGTAACAGGGTTAAGTGAATCTGGCTTCCCCATTGACTTTGTCAGAGGGTCGCAAAAAGGCGATCACGTGACTCTGGGAGACTGCAGCCGTCATAAATGTGAGCCATCAATCATCTGAATGTAAATCATGTGACCATGGGGATGCTACAACTGTCGTAAGTGTGAAAAATGGTCATAAGTCACATTTTTCAGTGATGTTGTAACTTTGAACAGTCACTAAACGAATGGTTGTAAATGCTACCTGTATTTAGAGGAATCTCCCTGTCAGAGTTTACAGTGATTAGGATTTATTTCCCCCCCCCCCCATCCTTCAATTTCATTTCAATTGTCACAGCCCTAAATTCAATAATCTAAAGACTTTGGGGATACTGACAAATCAGTGATTACATTTCCATACATTTTATAGCCGTCCATATCTACAAATCTAATATTGACCTGGAGTTATCAGTGAAAGAGAAGTTATTAATTCTGACAGCTATAAGGGAGAAACTAATATCCTCCTTTCTACAACATCTTGTATTAATACCATGGGAAGTAAAGATGAGGGGTGTAAGTTGGCTTGGCTGGCCAGTGGAGAAGAAAGAGACTATTAGAAGCAAAGAAAGAAGGGGTCAAATTTATTTTGGGAAAAGGGGATGAAATAAATATCTTCACTTGGCACTGTAACATGGGGATTGTTGACTTTTATTCAGGGTACAGTAGTCCTTGACTAAGAGGGACGCGATGGCTCAGTGGGTTAGGACGCTGAGCTTGTCGATCAGAAGGTCGGCAGTTTGGCGGGTCTAATCCCGAGTGCCGCGTAGCAGAGTGAGCGCCTGTTACTCGTCCCAGCTCCTGCCAACCTAGCAGTTCGAAAGCACATAAAAATGCAAGTAGAAAAACAGGGACTACTACGGTGGGAAGGTAACAGCGTTCCGTGCGCCTTTGGCGTCTAGTCATGCCGGCCACATGACCACGGAGACGTCCTCGGACAAGCGCTGGCTCTTCGGCTTTGAAACGGAGATGAGCACCAGCCCCTAGAGTCGGAAATGACTAGCATGCATGTGCGGGGGAACCTTTACCTTTACCTTTAGTCCTTGACTTACGACCATAATTGAGCCCAACATTTCTATTGCTAAGGGAGACATTTGTTAAGTGAGTTTTGCCCCATTTTTACAAACTTTTTTGCCCTGTCTGTTAACTGAATCACTGCAGCTGTTAAGTTAGTGACATGGCTGTTAAGTGAATCTGGCTTCCCTCATTGACTTTGCTTGTCAAAAGGTAACAAAAGATGGTTGATTACATGACTATGGGACATCGCAACCATCCTAAATATGAACCAGTTGTCAAACATCTGAATTTTGATCACGTGTCCATGGGAATGTAAGTGTGAAAAATGGTCACAAGTCACTTGTTCAGTGCCATTGTAACTTTGAATGGTCACTAAATGAACTGTTGTAAGTTGAGGACTACCTGTATTCCTTATGCATGGTGATACCAACAAGCAAATGTTTTTTTCCAATTTTAACAATGAGCAGAAGACATGAGCAAGCCAGCTAGGAAAAGGTTGGTCTTTCAAGGTAACAGAGCTTTTAAAATATAAATAAATATTAGTGCTGTTGCATACCTTTATCATTATATAAATGGGATTAAAATAAAATAAAAAAAATAAATAAAAAAAATTATCTTCACTTTCTTGTTCAACCCAATGGAAGAGATCTGGCTTTTTACATTGTTGTTCAAAAAAGGAAAAATTAGTGAAATTTTCTAGGTTGTATTCTGTATGTTTACTGATTGCTGAAGTTGCCACAGGATTATTGTATACACAAATTCTGCCTTGTTTTCTACAATGCTCTTTTTAGCAACCTGATTTTCCATTAAATCCAAGAAAAAGGTCTTCTACCTGAGTTTTTTCAGGAGCAGCGTTTTTGATGCCAACCAACTAAGAAGGAGGTCTATTCTTGAGTAATTATTGGAGAATTTCTTTTCCTTAGAGAAGTCATTCATCCATTTTTTTTCCTGCCCAGATGATAAAGACATTTTAAATACTATTTCTGACATGCTCTAGAAAGAATAGTCAAGAAATGGTCGACAATACTCAATAACCCAACATGTCTATTTTAACTTTAGTCATAATAATTGTACACTAGAGTATAACGTGTCTGTCATGGTTCTGATTAAAAAGACACATCAAAGAGTACTGCATGATTATTTATTCTAAAAAAGTCTATAATGAGCAGAAAAGGAGCATCGGCACTCATGGATGGATGCCAGAATCTGAATTCTCCTCCCCTTGAATTCTCCTTCACCACATCATACAGAATTTCCCTCCTTTATTTACACGTCATGAATCACATTTGCCAATTAATTTAACACACAAAGTTTCACTTCCCTTCTGAAGCGGCTATCCCTTATCTTGTCAAAACATCCGGTTGCATTCCACCCGCGCTTTAGTGATTCAAAACCAAACAGTTAAAGCAAAAGGCTGCCTCTTATATTGTCAGTGCAAAAACATGTCAATATTTGCAGCATTGACAGTGTCTTGTTTAGATTTGGTAAAGTAGCTTTTATAAAGACAGTCAATGGTTTATACCAGAGCGGGAAACTATGGTTCTTTTATGACTTGTGGACTTCAACTCCCAGTCCACAAGTCATAAAAGGGCCAAGTTTGAAGACCCCAGCCTCTACATGGATGAAAAGTTAATGTCAGTGAAATGTCTGTTTGATCAAGGAGTGATGAGTAGGAATAGGAAGGTTGTTTTTCCTCTTGGAGTAGATTTCTGTGATCAATTGTGATCAATTTCTGTGATTAAGCAACAATCATTGATTTTCGGCTGTCTTTCTCAGCAAAATAAGGAATAAACTCTTGAATTAATTCTAACTTTAAGGGCAATGGATAGCTTACTGAAATCACCAAAGGACATCTGTCTCTTTTCCTTGATACTATTTTTATCTGCAGTACCATGGAAGAGGAGAAACATATTCTGAGGCGTTTAAAAAAAATACTGAAAACAAGATCATTGTTATGATTCGGAAGATGTCCATAATCTAGCAGGTGATATGTAAATGAAAGTGTTTAAATTTTCTTTTATGTTTGAACACTGGCAAAAAAGCATAATTTTAAGCTGAATTTATCTCATTCATTACACAGGGCATTTACATCTTTTATTAAATACCAGAGGAAACAGTGGAAGCTTTAATGATGCATTATTACAACTATTAGTTTTTGTTTTCCCTTATCAAGATATAAGAAATTCAGTTAACATGTTTGGCAGTTAGCTGAAACTCTTAAAATTCTTCTGATCTTAGTCAATAATGTTGAGTTACTTGCAACTCTTAAAATTCTTCTGATCTTAGTCGATAATGTTGGGCTTGGATCAAAATAGACTATGGAAGACAAACTCATGTAGTCCACAATTGTGGCTAACTACTACAATCAAATATTTATGTACTTCCATACCAATAAAATTGACACTTGACCTAAAGATGTATTATGAATATAATGGTAGTAGTTATCTGCATCTGAGCTTTTAGGACAATAATTATGACATCTTAATCCTATTTTCTCAACTATAGTGAAGGAACTGGATGAGGCTGTCAGCAGGCCCAGAGGAAGGGAGTGGGGCTTTTGGAGGAGTTGGTGGCAGCAGCAGTGTGCTCCAGGGGTGAAAAGAAGCAAGGCCTCTTTAAGGAAAAGGTGGAAGAGTCAGGATCAGAAAAAGGAAAGAAGGCGAGGTTGTCAGAATACAAGCGAATTTGAGGGCTAATCCACATGGAGCCCCATTTTCCTCTGTCCTGTGTGCCATCATTCACTCCCTAGAGACTAAAATGGACAATGTGAAATTTGAGCGGGCCACGAACAAGAAGTATATATCGGAGGTGGTGACCCTTTGAGAGCTGTATGCAACGAAATTTCATTTTGATGTATGCCGATTGGTGTACATTCAAAGTGACAATAAAGTTATCATCATCATTATCATCATTATATTCGAGTACGTCTTTTAGAACTTTCAGCCCAATTGATGGGGAACCCTAAAATATATAATCCAATACTTGGAGGACAAGAGCCCTGAATTAGATGGAGTGATATGTGATTTTCCCCTTCTATACAGATAGTCATCAACTTACAACCACAACTGACCCCCGAATTTCTGTTGCTAAGTGAGACATTTATTAAGTGATTTTTGCTCCATTGCTCCATTTTATCACCTTTCTTGTCACAGTGAACTGCTGCAGTTGTTTAAGCCAGTAACACGATGATTAAGTGAATCTGGTTTCCCCCACTGACTGCTTGTCAGAAGGTCGCAAAAGGAGATCACATGACCCTGGGGACGCTGCGACTGTCATAAATATGAGTCAGTTGTCAAGCATCCAAATGTAAATCATGTGACCATCGGGATGCTGCAACGGTCGTAAGTGTGAACAACAGTCATAAGTCACTTTTTTTTTCAATGCCTTCGTAACTTCGTAAGTTTCAGTGCCTTTGAATCGTCACTAAATGAGCTGTTGTAAGTTGAGCACTATCTGTACTCCTATGGCTCATTCAAATTCAGTTCAGGTTAGTTATGTTCGCTAATGCTTTTGTAATCTACTCTGCAGTGTGTGTTTTTTTGTTTTCCATTCCATGGAGGATGTTTTTCCCCCTCCTCTTTTATTCCCAGCACACTTGCGAATTTTTCTGAATTCTCTTGGTGATACATTCAGGCTGACTTTATGGTGGCAGGTAGTAGTGGGGACAGCTACATCTCACTGGAATTTTCCAGACCCACCTGAGCCAGGAGAGGAGATGCTGTGGGCCCATCAGCCAGGGTGTTCCAGCTGGTAGGGTCCAGAAGAAGAGTCTTCTCTGCGGTCACTCCTGTCCTTTGGAACATCTTGCCCCCCCCAGGTGAGGTTGTTTCCTATTCTCCTGACCTTCCACAAGAACTTAAAAACCTGGCTCTGCCAGTTGGCTTGGGGCTCCAGGGGGGAAGGGGGAACTTCACATTGGGGGTGGTTGATAGATCAATAACAAATCCCCACTCCCCCACTCCCACTTATCCTACTCCTTCCCTCCCCATCTTTTAGCTAGTTGTGCATCGTATTTTGGGTACTATTTTATGTGTACAGATTTATCTTTTTAATATCACAAGCAACCCAGCGTTAGTTACCCTGGGGTAAGATGCGTGGTGGTTTGGCAAACCATTAGCCTCATTTAAATGAGAGAAAAATAGGTGAAATTAAAATACAAAATAACTAGGTTAGTTAGCAAGTACAACAGTACTACAACTCATGTTTGTTGGTACTACAAAGTCCATCTTGTGTGGCCTTCAGCAGCCAATACATTTAATAAACAGACAAAAAAACAATCTCTTTCTCATGCCTCTTCCCATCACCGGGAAAGTCTTCCTAGGCTCCTGTGGGTTCACCAAATTGAATGAAACTTGGTAGGAAAAACAAAAACGCTGGAGGTTTTCTCTGAACGGCCCTAATTTCACCACCAGTATTTTAACTGCTCCAGTGTGCGTTTGGAGAGAAATCTGGATCTAACATTGGTATGCATGAGATAAAGAGGAACGTGGACCAGAGAGAGGAAAAAGCCCTAGTCTATCTTACACAATGAAGTGCAGTTCTTCTCCTAATAACTACAGGGAGGGGGATAAACAAATGTAAATGTCTTTTACTGTGTGAGCAGATGGCTTGGGATCCACCCCCCAGTCTCCACCTGGTCTACTTTGGCTAATGAGAGGAATTTTGAACTCTCATTACAAGATGCCAAGTAGACGTTTCCTGAGGCTTCCACAAGCTCTGAGGGATTACTGGCCCCTTGGAGTTTTCCCCTTGTTCTTTGCCCGTTTGCACTACCTTTTGGCATTTAATAGCTTGCCAAGGAAAAATCATGCATAAATATGGGTTTTAAACAGAGGCTCAAGTCATTCAATGAGTCGCAGTTGGTCTTCTTACCCTCCAGTTTAGCCTTTTGGCTTCCACGGGATCTAGGTCTCTGACTTCCCCAGCTCAAATGTTGAATTACCGTATTTTGTTAGCCTTGTTTTGTTTTGTAAAAGATGACTGTGCTTAAAGAGTCATTAAAAGCATCCTTCTCTAATCTGTGTTGGCTGGAGAGGAGTAGAGGTCTAGGTTTTATATATATATATATATCTAAATAGTTAACAAGCATTTAAAAACATATCTCCCTTGCTTCTCAGCTAACAAAGTGAGAAAGAGCTTGTGGCCTAGAGGTTAAAACAACTGCCTAATGTGCAATCAGCCCAGGTTCCAATCTCAGAAGGGTATGGCTGACTGATGAAATTTTGGTCCACTCAAGCTTGTAGATATTGACTCCGGAAATTGCAGTAGTTATCGTTCTTGTTTATTTTCTTTAATCAAACTGGAATTGTCAGGGTGCTTCAGCTGAATTTTACAGGCAACCTTGGTAACTCTCTCCAATTTCCATTTTAGCCATGAGATGGGAGTTTTGCTTTCAACCAGAACTTGACTTTCAATTCTACCCACAAAGAGCAATGGAACTACAGGAAACAAAGTTTTTTTTCCCCTGTAGTAAGAAAAATAGATGAGAGAAATGAGAAGAGTTGCATCTGAAGTATCCTATTTACCAGCATAGTACCATTAACTAAAGTATCAGTTTATTCAGGTGTTATATGATCAAGCTCTCCATCATGAAGTCTTGGATTCTTGAAGAACCCTGTAAGGTTGGTAGAAATGATTGGCTTAAGTGGAATAGCAACTGAGGGGTCCCTGCTCCTTGTCTCTTAGCTATCTATTTAATTTATTAAATTTATATGCCACCCATCCCACTCTGCAAAGAGACTCTGGATGGCTTACCATTAAAATAATGAATAATAAGATATTGTATTGCCCTGTACACCGCCCTGAGTCCTTCGGGAGAAGGGCGGTATAAAAATTAAATTTAAATTAAATTAAATTAAATTTAAAAATCAAATAAAATAAATAAATAAATAAATAAAATAAATATTAACAACAATAAAAATAAATTAAAAAAGGCAAGGATGGTACAGAGGTGTCATCTCATACCTTAAATACTATATCACGCTGACTCTCTGTTGTGAGATTTTCCCACTGCGAAGTCTCTTAGATTAATGTATGACATACTAACATTTCGCCTAGATTAAAAAAAACAAACAAACCACAATAACATATGAATGTTAAAAAGACCTCTTAAGCCATCTAACCATTGAAGCTCAGCATCATTTATATGAAAAAAAAAATCAGACTGGTATATGCCCTCATAGCTAGTCACAATGTGATCTACAGTTTGATGTGGGACCCCGTAGTCATACTGAGGGGAGGACACTATGTCCCATTTATACAGTAAAAAGGTAAAGGTAAAGGTTCCCCCGCACATGCGTGCTAGTCGTTTCCAACTCTAGGGGCCGGTACTCATCTCTGTTTCAAAGCCGAAGAGCCAGCGCTTGTCCGAGGACGTCTCCGTGGTCATGTGGCCGGCATGACTAGATGCCAAAGGCGCACGGAACGCTGTTACCTTCCCACCGGAGTGGTCCCTATTTTTCTACTTGCGTTTTTACGTGCTTTCGAACTGCTAGGTTGGCAGGAGCTGGGACGCGTAACAGACGCTCACTCTGTTATGCGGCACTCGGGATTCGACCCGCCAAACTGCCGACCTTCTGATCGACAAACTCAGCGTCTTAACCCACTGAGCCACCGCGTCCCTTATTTATACAGTATGTCATGGCAAATACATATGAAGTGTAAATACTATTCGGGATTCTCCATTGCTGGTGTGGTAGTTCAAAGCCTGTCATCTGGCAGGCAAAGTCCCTGTTTTGCTGTTACAGACTAACATAGTTAAATGTTGAAACTATTTCCTTTACCTGTGTCATTTCAAAATACTACAAATCCTTTTCATAACTGCTCATGATTATGCTTCCCTTTGTCCCTTGTCAGCTGAAGAGAAAACAATATATACTTTGTGTGCGTGGCTAATTCACATTCTTTTGCCCTACAATTTTACTTCTGAGTTGTTGAACTGTGCCATTCTTCCACATGGTAGTTTAGAGTCCCACACTGCACACAAAGGTGTGGTTTCATCCTTGATTTATGTGGGGCATACATAATGTATATTATTCTATGATTCCTTTTGTGATGGCCACCTATTTTATTGTCAGATGGATGACTGAAAAATATCCTGGGTGTATAGTGTCATCAGCATTATGATCAGAGAATCAACACCTACACAATCTATTATTCATTAAGTATAACCAATATATAATTTAAAACAGTGGGTTTTGTCAAATAATGTTAGGTCAGCATAATTTTCTGCCTATTACTAATATCTATAACATCTTTGCCTTAGTCAGCTCTATTTAAATATGCAATCATTCACAGCTTTTGACTATATTGTGTTCACACTCCCAATTTCCAATATTCAACTACTACAAATTTTATGCTGACATCAATAGCAAACTATTAAAGACAGTATTTCATTATTGGTTTTTCATCCCAAAAGTTATTTACAATTATATACTAAGCACTAATATTAAAGGAAACCATTTAAATGAGGTGCTATCTGCTTTAACAATATGTCTGTCACAGAATGAGATTGTGTTTAAAGATTTTATCAAGAAATGGTTGTTTGCTGAGGTTATGTTTTGTCCATGAAATATGCATTTCATATCTCTTTCATTTCATTAACATAATTTAATTTGTGCTTTGCATTTTGTGCATAATACATATTTGATTTACAAAACAAATATTTCCATTAGAAAATGAATTTCATGCAGGCAAAAAGCAGAACCAAATGATGTATTGAAGGAAAATAAGAAGAAATGAAATGCATTTTCTCAGTCTATTAAAAAATCTATGGCATTGACAGAAAGTGCACTTAGTGCTACATTTAAAAAATAGCACATATGTCAATGTATTAACAAATAGAATTGGAAATACAAATATTTCCCTATATCAAGCCAAGAATCTCTTTATTTTAATTGAGTTGATTTAAAAGCCCCCAACTACAATTTAATTTTTATTTCATCTTGTGGTGCAGTGGCTGGTGCCATTACATCTGTGCGGAGTTGACAGTCAATATGCAAAGAGATTTTACCTTTTTACAGAAGTTACTCTTGATAAAAAAGCAACAAATAATGTAATAGTTTGAAAATGTGAAATTATTCATTTGTTGATTGCCTCTGAACCTGGGAATAAGTGACTAGGAAGGAAAGAACGGTGGGAGACAAATTTGTTAAATCCTTCCTCCAGGTGGGTTGATGGTTGAACATGAGAGTCTTGCTGTACCATCATCGTCTAGTCAGGGATTATATTTCCCACAAGGGGAAAAATGATAGAGGCTTCTGAGATGTCCACAACAATAGAGAAAACTAGTATTCTCTTCCTATTGTTTCCCAGCAGCCGGAATTCAGAGGTACAGTATATTGGCTTTAATCCTAAAAACAGCAGTAGTAACCCAATGGCTAGTAACTCTTGAGAAACGTGTCTTCTCCAAGCTTGTGGGTTGGTTTCTGAACATTTTGCTGCCAGGTTAGATAACTTCTTCAGCAGAGTTTATTCATTTATTTATTTATTTTTGGGACTTATATGCCGCCCTATCTCCCGAAGGACTCAGGGCGGCTAACAACAATAAAAACAACAATACAAAAGTTAAAAGAAATTAAATAAACAGCCCCAATAAATAAGTTAAACTAAACAATTAAAATTAAAAAAACATTTTAAAAAACCCTGTCGTCAGTCCAGGTCAGCCTGATGAAAAGGTTTAGGGGATGTCAGGGTCAGTATTCTGTTTATAAGGGCTTCGTATGGTGGGAAGGTAACAGCGCTCCGTGCGCCTTTGGCGTCTAGTCATGCCGGCCACATGACCATGGAGACGTCCTCGGACAAGCGCTGGCTCTTCGGCTTTGAAACGGAGATGAGCAGCGGCCCCTAGAGTCAGAAATGACTAGCACGCATGTGCGGTGGAACCTTTACCTTTACCTTATGGTTAGTAGGTCTTATGATGGATATACCACACGAAGCCCTTATAAACAGAAGAACACTGGCAAAAGAACATCCCCTAGACTCCGTTGAGGATGTTACCTAGCCTGGTAATGAATCATTTGGAAACCAACAAACAAGCTTGGAGAACAAACCTTCACCCTCATCCTACACCTGAGCTACAGATATTCACCACTATTGCAAAACTCGTCTTCCCTTATGTTTTTGTTTTTCCCCCAAAATCTGCATCTTTGAAGAAATCCAGGTCATAAACTGGTTGGTTAATCCATGTGTTTAAGCCACATGATTGCGCAGCACAAGGAATTACATGTACCTATTTGGAATAATTCTATCAAAATATTGCATTTGAGGCTCATAACGTGAAAACGTGGGATGGGGTTGTAAGAGTATTTTTTTTTATAAACAAATGATCTCAATAGTTCATCATTGCTCTTCACTAACTTGAAGGAAACCTGTAGGTTTGATTTGATTTGATTTTGATTTGATTTTATTAAATTTATATGCCGCCCTTCTCCCTGAGGACTCAGGGCAGCTCACAACAATAAAAATTAAAAAACATAAAAAATTTAAAAGAGAATTAAACAATAAATGCAAAATTACGAGACAATTTAACCCAGTAAAAGACCTAATTAAAAAACGTAGTCAGTCCAGGCCTGCTTGTTGGAACAACCAGGTCTTCAGATTATGGCGGAAGGACCGAAAGTCAGGGGCCATCCGCAGCTCCTGGGGCAGTTCATTCCAGAGGGTCGGTGCGCCCACAGAGAAGGCTCTCCCCCTGGGGGTCACCAGCCGGCATTGCCTGGCCGACGGCACCCTGAGGACTCTGTGTGAGCGAACCGGGCGATGGGAGGTTGACAATGGCAGCAGGTGGTCTTAGACAAGTATCTTTTCCAGAAAAAGGAAACAAAACAGAACTTGTCAAAGGACTTTCTCTATGCTCTCTCACTGGACGCTATTCTTTCAGGCATAGCATTGTTTAGGACTTCTCTTTGATTTGGGGTTTCAGAGATGTCTTCTTCATATACGTTAACATGAGTTTTCTTTCAGAGTTCACTAACATACCTTCTAGCTGAGATAGTTTTGCAACTAACTCTACTAAACCATCATTTGTTGAAAAAGCTGCAAGGAGCTTATTTAATCAAACACAATATATATTATGGCTTGGTGTCATGTATGATCCAGGCCAGTTTTTCCTGACTTTGGGAATTCTGAGGAAAGCAACTTTCTTCTATCCTGATGCTGTACTAAAGGTTGCTATAGTATATTGGATTTTAATTAATGATTAGAAACTCATGGATTTAACTCAGAACTTTTATGGCCATATAAGGAACCTAACTCTCTATTGGTGGAAAAGCAGTCTAAGTAGGATAATAAATGTGATTAAGCCAATTGATATACCATGCCACTTTTAAAAAGTATCACAGGAATACGAGTATGAATTCTCAGCTATCTGTATACAGTAGGACGTCTATTGTCCTAACCAAGGAGATTCTAGGCTTTGAAGTCCATACTTCTTAAACTTGTTGAGGTTGAGAAACACTGGGGCATGGGTGATCTATACTAGGGATGATGCCACATATATTTTGACATTGTTGCAGAAATGACACAATGTTGTGGTGTACAGGACATCACTTCCTTCCTCTGTGGATGCCTATGGGCATTTCAGCTATTGGTTAACATCCTTCCTCCCACCTTCCTCCCAATGAAAGAGAAGGGTGTGAAGGGCGAATCGGAACAGAGCATGATGACCACTACAAGGGAAACTTTTCTTTATGCATTTATTCATTTTATGATATTTATAGACCACCCTCTTTGTACAATTCCAGGCTGTTTCCAACTGCAAGATTAAAACACAGAACTCAGTCCCTTCCAGCCAAACTCAACCATAAATATAGAGGACAATAAGAGGACAGCACATCCATCACCACACCTGATTTAATCGTATGGCCTTTGCTGCCTTATGGAATATCAGCAGGGAAGATTCAGGTGGCTCCAAAGTGTAGGGGCCGCTACAGAGGAAGACGGCGGTCTTCAGTGACCCCTAGTTCATGAAATGATTCCCAGAGCAACTGTGGAATATTGCATTATGCTAATTAGATGAATATTATAATTAAATACCAGGTGCTGCAGGAGAGGCAATTGTCGTTGGTCCTACTGCATGGAAGAAAGGCCAGCGTTTAAGCCTTCTCTCCACAATTATCATCTTAGGAAGAGTCGCCCTCCAACTGGTAGCTGAGTGCTCAGATAGCTGCTTTAAAAAGAAATTAGAAAAAAATAATGAAAGAAGATAGATCTGTCAACAGCTATTAGGGATGATAACTAAGTGGAATCCCCCAGATTCAGGACATAGCTGGGGGTGGAAAGAACAGCAGAGAAAGGCTATTGATTGGTTGTCCCGCTGGGAGCTTCAGAACCATTTGTGTGGCTTCTGCTGGAAAGATGACACTGTGGTTGTGCGATCCAGCAGAGCTCTTATGATTTTTTTATTTGGGGGGGGGGACGGAAAAGGAAACAATTTCATCATCCTAAATCCTGCAGTTCCTATCTTCTATGAACTGCATGGGAAGTGGTCATTTCTGTGATCCAAAATGTATCAGGAGACCCCGGGATGGGGAAGGTTGAGACAGTTATGTAATATCATTAAGTAGACCATTTGGTAATCTAACTATGGCGACATTTTTGGATTCAACCTAAACTGACTTTATTGTAAGAATATGCAACAAAATTTGATCTAACATTTGTAGTCATTACTGGGGAGTCCTTGGTGCTCTCTGACCTTGGTTGTTTTCTTGCAGATGTTTCATTGTACAAACTAGATAGCATCATCAGGAATTAGCACTGATGATGTTACATAGTTTGGGTAACAAAATGCTTGCAAGAAAACAACCAAGCTCAGAGAGTACCAAGCACCTCTCATTTCAACCCTAAGCTATAAATATTCCTTTATTGGTAGTGGTTCCTGTTTATTATAATTAAACCAGTTTTCCACAACATGGTGTCATCCAGATTTTTAACTGTGAACTTTACAGTTTCAACACCCAGAAAGGTAACAGTGAACTCTTGGAATTGCTGTCCAACATATCTGGAGAAGATCAGGTTAGAGGCAATTCTCAACTTACAACTGTACTGAGCTTGCCTATTATGGTTGTAAGTCAAGTGGGTCATTATACAACCAAACTGATTTTACAAAGTTTATTCCCCCCACATGGAGCAGTTTTGCTTAAAGCCAGAAGTAAATACATGAACGCCTTGCTGATTTTTGAAAGAGGCTATGAATTAACATAATCTGGAAAATATATATGTCTGAGATGGTATAGGTCCTCTTGCTTCAGCAGGGGACTGGACTAGAAGACCTCCAAGGTCCATTCCTATTCTATTCTATTCTATTCTATTCTATTCTATTCTATTCTATTCTATTCTATTCTATTCTGTTCTGTTCTGTTCTGTTCTGTTCTGTTCTGTTCTGTTCTGTTCTGTTCTGTTCTGTTCTATTCTATTCTATTCTATTCTAAGGCAGCAGTAAAGAGTCCTCTTTATTTAAATAGAACTTTAGGGAAAGAGGAGAAGCAAATTCTTTCCCTTTTGCATTCACCCCACCAACTATTTTTATAAAAAATGTTGGTACCAGAATCCAATTCTTGCAAGACTCCAGCTTAAGCTAACTGAATTTCTGTGGTACCCACAGCTTGAAGGAATATATCTGTTGAAAGGCTGAGAGGGAACAAATGAAGGAGAAATGGAAAGGAAAACAGTGGGCTGCGACATTTATAAAAATAACAATGGAGGGTAATAACTCAGTTTTATGTCTCTTCAATTGTAGCATGTGATTGATGGATCTTAGCCAGTATTCAGAGCTGAGTAATTGCAGGCAATCAATCCCAGATCTTATTCCAAAGCAGGAGAACAGTGACCATTTTTGGAAAATGGATTAGGACGGTACATTCCAACCTAGGATTTGGAATGTTTGCAGTTATCTCCAAGGTTTATGGCACATCAATATGGAGGGGATTTATTCCTATTGTACATAAGAGGGCTTTTTTTAAACTCTAAGGATAAAGATCTACACCAGCCGCCTCCAAACTTGGCAACTTTAAGATTTGTGAACTTCAGCTCCCAGAATTCCATGACTGGCTGAGAAATTCTGGGAGTTGTAGTCCACAAGTCTTAAAGTTGCCAAGTTTGGAGACCCCTGATCTACATCAAAGAATCCCTACTTATGTTCTTTAAACTCAATGGGAGGGCATCTACTCTGCTTTCCAAGGGACCAAGTCTTCCCAGATTCAGACTGGAAACCACTCCAATTGTTGTTATTTGTATTTTAGACAATCCTGAGCTACTGCAGCCATTGATACAACTTTATGTTAACCTTAATAAAAGTGATCTCCGTTCAATATGGGATTTTCTGTTTTAATTTTCCATTCTATGTTTACTCCAAGGTGGAGGGAGTTCGAGTAAGATTGGATTATCACAATGCAGCTGTTCAATCTAGCATATGAAGACAGGGCTTTGATTGTTATCTTAAATTAATTTTGCGTATTTACTCCCTTGCCAGTTCCTGTGAGATTTTGCTTCATGGTTGGACCAGCTTTCTCTTGGCATGGGCCCATTCTGTCCACCTCCTTTTCACTGCTAAATGAGCGAGCTCTAATAAATTGCCCTGGAAAGGAAACTTCAGTTTAGATTCTCAAAAATACACAACTCTCAACTCGTAAACCAAATTATGACATTTATGCCAGCATAAATCAGGAGTAAATTCACAAGTCGCTCAGTGGGGCAATGAATCCAGTGTCACAAAAGAGTACCATAAAGCAGTCAAGACCCTCTGGCACTCTAAGAAACCTGCCCCTCTGGTATGCTTCAATTATCACAAATGCACATAGTCTGCCCACAGCATCTGTAAGGCAGGAAGAGACCCTTGAGGTCGCGTTCACGTCTGAAACTTTAAAGTGACCTTTGGAACTAACTAAACAAGCGAATATGCAAGTGGAAGAAAATAGATGCCTCAATTTAGCAAGACTGATCATCACAAATGTAGTAAGCTTTCCGATGGCTTTTTTAATTACAGGTAACCCTTGACTTACAGCAGTTCATTTACTGACCGTTCAAAGTTACAGTGGCAGTGAAAAAAGTGACTTACGACCATTGTTTTACACTTACAACTGTTGCGGCATCTCCATGGTGACGTGATCAAAATTTATGCGCTTGGCAACTGGTTCATATTTATGACGGTAACAGGGTCCCAGGGGGGAAGGGGGCCATGTGATCCCCTTTTCTGACCTTCTGATAAGCAAATTCAATGGGGAAGCCACATTTACCTAGCAACCATGTTACTAATTTAACAATTGCAGTGATTCACTTAACAACTGTGTCAAGAAAATCCGTAAAAATGGGGCAAAATTCACTTACCAACTGTCTCGCTTAACAACAGAAAATTGGGGCTGAGTTGTGGTCATCAGTTGAGTACTACCTGTACTAATCAAAGAGAAGAGTTTAGGATATATGATTTCTTTTCAGAGAGAAGCCCTGTGGACCGAAGGGGGTGGAGATTGCATCCAACCCAACCCTAATTAGATACGTTCCTTGAGTTAAGCCTTGGTGGAGCAGTGGGCTAATGCCTCCTTAAGTAACACCAGCTGCCTGCAATTAGTGCAGGTTCGAGTCCCACCAGGCTCAAGGTTGACTCAGCCTTCCATCCTTCCGAGGTAGGTAAAATGAGGACCCAGATTGTTGGGGGCAATAAGCTGACTTTGTAATAATGCCGCTTGGGGGTGTGTGTGAAAGCCCTAATAAGCAGGCATATACATAGAATGAAGGCTATTGCTAAACACATTGGTTTGTGCTTAAATTGTAAGCTGCCCTGAGTCTTCGGAGAAGGGCGGGATATAAATGGGATTAAAATAAAATAAAATAAATAAAAATGTTTTATGTGTGACACTTAGGTGAAGCCTTTATTCTCTTTTGGTTCCTTGTTTGAAACATTGGATAATGAACCTGCTTGTTTTCATTTGAATCATTTTGTAACTGTTTCTTTCTTTTTTTTCTTCCAAAGACATATTCCCAGCCTGCCTTGTGATGTGACAGGTTGTGTTTAAGGGAAGGAATTTGGTTAGATTTCTGTTTGAATAGATATAGTTACTGTCTCTCAGTTTCTGGAGGAAAGCTCGATCTGTGTTTCTCAGAGAGCTCAATCTTAATTTCTGAAGGAAAGTTTAATCTGTTCTTTCCTAATGAGGGCACTGATTTTCTGACACAGTGTCACAGATGTGGGAAAACCCATGGAAGGTTTGACTGCAGAATCGAACCTGCATTCAAACATGCTGTTTCTCTCCCTCCCTTTCTCCCCCTCATTTCTTTTTATCAGAAAAGAGCACAAAATAACAGTGTGAACAAGGCCAAAAATTATTACCCTAAGTCAACCTTGAAGAGGCGATTATATTATCATTATTTGTTTGTTTTTTTCCAAACTGAACTTTCTCATTAAAGTCAGAAGCCATTCCTCTCTTTGAGGTGCTGGTAAAATGTCAGAAAGGTCTGGAATTATTTTGATGGAGAGGGCAGCGTCAGGGGGAATCGGTCTAAAACATCTCAGGAAGCAAAAGAAACACAGACAGAATAATCTAAGAAAAGTCACCAGTATCTGGGCTCGGAGGTGTAAAAATAAACTGTGGTCTCCACTTATGTTTACATCCACTGACAAGTGACTGCATTAGCATTAAGTGAAAATGCAAATGAAAAGTAATGCCTTTTTAAAATTTAGCATCTACTTGAGACACTGAAATTGCTGGTGGAGTGTGGAACTTGGCATAGGTCTGTGGACTAAAGAAAGTCTTCACAGAATAAGTAGTCTATAAAATTCAGCATCCTTATATTCCTGTCTGATCTTATATGCTTCTTGAATGCAGTTCCATGAGCCATTATGTTCCATGAGCCATTAAAACTTTGTACACTTAGCTGCCAAAGAAGCCAACACACTACTAGGTTGCATTAACAGAGGGACAGAATCAAGAACATGTGAAGTGTTAGTACCACATTATAATACCTTTGAAAGACCACACTTGGAGTATTGCATCTAGTTTTGGTCTCCACAATATAAAAAAAGATGTCAAGATTCTGGAAAGAGTGCAGAAAAGAGCAACAAAGATGATTAGGAGCTGCAGACTAAAACATACGAAGAATGGTTGCAGGAACTGGGTATATCTAATCTAGTAAAAAGAAGGACTAGGCAATGTTCTAATATTTAAGGGGCTGCCGCAAAGAAGATGGCGGTCAACCTATTTTCCAATGCACCTGAAGGCAGGACAATAAGCAATGGATGGAAACTAATGAAGGAGAAAACCCACCTAGAACTAAGAAATTTCCTGACATTGAGAAAAATTAATCAATGGAACAATTTTCTTCTAGAAGTTGTGGGTGTTACATCACTGGAGATTTTCAAAAGAGACTGAACAGCCATTTGTCTGAAATGGTATAGGACAGGGGTCTTCAAACTTGGCCCTTTTATGACTTGTGGACTTCAACTCCCAGAATTCCTCAGCCAGCAAAGCTGGCTGAGGAATTCTGGGAGTTGAAGTCCACAAGTCATAAAAGGGCCAAGTTTGAAGACCCCTGGTATAGGATCTCCTGTTTTAACAGGAAGTTGGACTGGAAGACCTCAAAGGTCCCTTCCAACTCTGTTATTCTTTTACTATGTTATGGATGGTGGAGATAGCTCCCAAAATTATTGCTCATATCAATCACATGTTATTCATTTTGTCTCCACTTTTCTTGTTTTAGTCTGTAGAAACTTTGTTTGCAAGGCTGTGCAAGCTAGTGGGAGTATGTGCAAATTGGTCAAAAACCAAAACGAAATGCATGGCTGGATTGTTAGGCTAGCATTGTAGTGTGTCTTTTGTTCTTGTTTAAGATACCAGCCCATCATGTGTTCCTATCTTATTTGCACTGTTGTTGTTTTTTTAAAAAAAATACAGAGTTGTGTATGGCTGTTTAATTAAGTGCGTGAGTCTCAAAGAATAATAATAATAAAAAAGAAATGTGCTGATACAGAATACTTGGACTGTTTGTTAGCAAGTATATTGGAAAAAATCCATCCCCTTTACCTGGACAATCTCATCATATTAAAAGTTATGGATTTCTTGCTTAAGCATTCCACGTCAGATGTGGGAATTTTGCTTCTGATTATTCTATTTTTTGAGATGAATTCTTCAAAAATACTGACGGATCAGTTGAATAAGCAGAAATCTTGCTGTACGGATATCACATTAAAATAAGCTAAAAAACGATAAGACTGAGGCTCGATTTACATTACCACTGTAAGACACAAGTTGTATAACACCTTATCCTAAACCACGAATTCTTGGCTTAAACCCCAAGGCTGAGTTAATACAAAATATTAAACCATTTTACCAACCGTTGTAGCTGTGGCTGAAAAATACTTTTAAACAAAGGAATTCATATTTTTATTTTAAAAGTGTGCCTTTTTAAGGATTTAAGTGCATGTTTTATTAATTGTACTGTGGTTGGGGGATGAATGCAATTTAAAATCAACAAATTAGCTTTACACATTTGTACTTATTATTTTTATGGTAATGGTATTGTCATTAGCCAAATGTTGAGATCACGTGGGTACAATGTTTCTCAAGAGGGCTGATGGATTTTCCCCAATCAAACTAGATGAGTTGAGAAACTTGATTTTCTTGGAATGAAATGCCGCTGTGAGACTCTGAAGTGAGTCTATGGGGAGACAGAAGGCTATTTTTCCTAGGGCTGTTTTGATCAAAACTACTTTTATACCACCTGGGGTTAAAAAATTCCAGGAAACTTTTCCAACCCCCCCCCCCCAAAAAAAAATTGACCTTGGGTATGTGCACGCATACACCTGTGATCTTGATTGTAAAAACAGGAGGTTAACTATCACTCTCCAGCAAAGTTCCCTTGACTGGTAATAATAGCTTACATTTGCCTTATATTTGCAAGGAAAAAGAAAATGGATATGTTTGTCTCTTTTATTGTGGAAAAGAAAACTGAGGACATGAGAGTATACTTTGTTTAAAAGATATTGCATCTATCTATCTATCTATCTTGAGGGACGCGGTGGCTCAGTGGGTTAGGACGCTGAGCTTGTCGATCAGAAGGTCGGCAGTTTGGCGGGTCGAATCCCGAGTGCCGCGTAGCAGAGTGAGCGCCTGTTACTCGTCCCAGCTTCTGCCAACCTAGCAGTTCGAAAGCATGTAAAAATGCAAGTAGAAAAATAGGGACCACTATGGTGGGAAGGTAACAGCGTTCCGTGCGCCTTTGGCGTCTAGTCATGCCGGCCACATGACCACGGAGATGTCCTCGGACAAGCGCTGGCTCTTCGGCTTTGAAACGGAGATGAGCACCGGCCCCTAGAGTCGGAAACGACTAGCACACATGTGCGGGGGAACCTTTACCTTTACCTTTATCTATCTATCTATCTATCTATCTATCTATCTATCTATCTATCTATCTATCTATCTATCTATCTATCTATCTATCTATCTAGCTATCTAGCTATCTAGCTATCTAGCTATCTAGCTATCTGTCCTGTTTGTGTGTATATATACATATGGTTAAACATGGATAAGTTGGGTATTTATAGATTTACAGTTCTTTAGAAATGGCCTTCTGTAGCCACTTGCCAGTTGATTTCATTGGAAAGAAGTTGATTGACAGTTTGTTCATTACACCTAGTTTCACCTTCTGATCAGTTTTGTGATCCGTTGTGCAGAATTGAGAAGTGTAAAATTATCAAAAAATGCTTTTTAGATAAACTGTAAAAATGGAGCCCCTTTATAATAAGTTATCAACCTCCTTTATGTCCAACGAATTGAAAACGATGGGTTCAAATCTAAACCAGCCTTTTGATAGACAGACTCCGCAGAACTGAATTCTCATTGCCCCATAATCTTTATTTAATTAATTTATACCCTGCCTTTATTATTATTGTTATTATTGAAACAAGGCAGCAAACATGTTTCTTATTCCTTCTTCCTCACAACAACAGTCCTGGGAGGTGGGTTGGGTTGAGAGAGAGTGACTTATCCAGGGGTATCTAGCCAGCTTCCATGTCCAAGGCAGGACTAGAACTCACACCTCCTGATCGTTGGCTCAAAGTCACTCAGGCAGGTTTCATGCTTAAGGCAGGAGTACAACTGACTGTTTTCTGGTGATTGGCCCCAAATCATCCAGCTAGCTTTCCTGCTTTAGCAGGACTAGAACTCACAATCTCTTGGTTTCTAGCCCGGTGCCTTAGCCACTAGATCAGGGGTCACTAACCCTTGGTCTATGGACCGGCACCGGGCTGCAGCATGCCAGCAACCAGGCCGCATAAACAAGCAAAGCCCCATCCACAGGACGCAGGCAGCACACAAAATCATGCCTCTTCTGGTCTGTGGAAAAACCACGTAACCAGTCCCTGGTGCCCAAAAGGTTGGGGACTTCTGCACTAGATCAAACTGCCTCTCTGCATGCAAACTCTGCATGAGGTTCAAAAGCATCATGGAAAGCAGTCTAATCTGGATCCTTATGCTCTATTATTGTGCCAAGTCTATAGCATTTGGAATGCAAAAGGGCTAAGATCTGTCTATTAAAAAACATAAGAAGTCCCAAATTTATAAAAAACACAACTTTATCTAATGTTTGGTGAGTATATAGGTATGTGTTTGCATGTTCATATTTTCAGATACATAGTTTCTACTTCAATACAAAAGAAATACAAAATACAAAAGAAAAAGGGGGATCCTGTGACCCTGCAAACACAAAATTCATGTATCTCACCCTGGGACAAATTTGCCTTTTTTAAACAGCAGCATTTGGGCAGCCTTGGACTGATGTTAGTTTATTGTCACTGCTTGATAACGTTTAATGGAAAAGATACAAGAGTGCCAAAGAATTTTAATTATTTTTGTGATAAAGTTATATGTTCAGCCTTGAAAAAGTGAAGATAATGCTGGGATTCATTATTATTCCCAGTGTGTTTAAACAGACGACACAGAAGGCAAACAAAAGCAGATGAAATTTGAAAAGTATTATCAATATTGCAGATAGCAGATGCCCTTTCCAATCAGAACAAGAATATCTTCTATAGCAACTTTATGGTTGAGTAGTTTATTCATTTCTATTAGAAGGTTGTACGTTTCTAAAATATGTAGATGATATCTAGGAAACCAACCAACCAGGAGGGTCATTTTGCTTGTTTTCCTAAATTTATTATTTGTACTTTTGCAGGTTTGATCTGAGGAGTGTTAACATGAAATCTTGTTGTGTTAGAATTCTATCTCGTGTATTTGACCTTTTGCGTGGTGTACCATGACTTGTGTAAGGGAGGAGGAGTCACATTATTGCACTGTAAAAGGTAAGTGTTAGGCTTTTATGAATGATCCAATCAAGGTGAATATATGTGTCCCAGGATAATGTTGCAAGATCCAATCTGGCTCGGTCACCAGGACCATAAGTTTGGTCTTCTAAGTTTTCGGACATGGAAGACAAAATGTCTGGTTCTGGTAACCGACCCAGACTGGATCCAGTTAGGCTTTCATTTGGGCATTTGTATATATATAACGGTGATGTGAACTTTTTTTTTTGATACTTCTGTTTGGTGAATGTGACTGTTTTCATGTGCTATATAAATGCAATGTGCAAAGCCTTCTCTAAGTGAAATTTGACTCTTGAAGGACATGCCCAAATTATTTTGGAATAATTCAGAAATACCAACAAAAGATAACATTTGTACTTCAGGTTTGATCTGTGGGGTCCAAGATGCTCACTGAGCTTGGTGCTTTGCTTGCAGACATTCTTTGCAGATGTTTCAGCTCTGATGATGTTACCTAATTGAGGTAACGAAACATCTGCAAGAAAAACCACCAAGCTCAGAGAGCACCAAGGACCCCACAACTCAGAAATAATTTGTCTTCTTCCTGGATTTTTTTTTCTATTTTCCCCTCTGATCTACAATCTTACCTGATCAGGTAAGATGACTATATGCCAGCATCTAATTGGGTAAATGGCAATCACGTAACCTCAGAAACTGCCCAAATTTTGATCATATGACTGTACGGAAGCTGCGACAAGTTTAAGAGCCTTGGTGGAGCAGTGGGCTAATGCCTCCTTAAGTAACACCAGCTGCCTGCAATTATTGCAGGTTCGCATCCCACCAGGCTCAAGGTTGACTCAGCCTTCCATCCTTCCGAGGTAGGTAAAATGAGGACCCAGATTGTTGGGGGCAATTAAGCTGACTTTGTAGTAATGCCGCTTGGGGTGTGTGTGAAAGCCCTAATAAGCAGGCATATACATAGAATGAAGGCTACTGCTAAGCTTGTAAACCGCCCTGAGTCTTCGGAGAAGGGCGGGATATAAATGGAATTAAAATTTAAAAAATAAAAATAAATAAGTGCAAAGACTATTGTAAATCACTTTTTTCAGTGCCATCGTCACTTTGAATGATCCCTAAATGAATCGTTGTAAGTCAAGGACTTCCTGTAGTTGCTGCCGGGTTTAGCAGCCTGAATATGCAAGTGCTCATTAACATGTTTTATTGGTTGGAAGCATCTTACCTGCTCTACATGTTCGCATAAATGTGGGTAAATTGACTGTCTCCAGTTTTTATAAACCGACTGATATCTGGTTATTTTTCATTTGAGCAAGATCACAGCCTATGCTTTCCATGAAAAATAGATAACATTTTCAAACTTTAGGAAACCCCTTTTGATGGAAACAGTATCGATCCTCTTAGGTTTCCTGAATGTCTTATCTATATCATATTCAAAGACTACTAGAATATTTGTGGAAGAAATCTCTTCCAGCCCGGCTCAACTGATTTAATGCATTGTTAAAGTAGCTGTTTAAAGCTGGTGTATGGTGAGAAACTTCTCGTGATGAGATGCGGAATGGTATAAGTTTTATTTATTACATGCTTCTCACTGAGCACAGCACAGAGGCCATTGAAAATGCCACATCATGTGGTAATTTCTTGCCTGCTTTTCTTTCCACCACTAACTAACATGATTGGGAAATTTGGATATATTTCCACATTTTAGTTTTGCTGACATCAAATTGAATCTGTTAGTCTGATGCATCACACAGTACAGATTAAAATGATTGTTCAACCCTTGCATTAATTCAATGCTATTTTTTTAAAAAAAAAATCAACAAGAATTCTCAGTGTTGAGAATCTTCACAGAATTTATACATCAAAACTGTTGTGTTTTTTTTTGTATGGTTGGCATAGGAGAAATCCTCCTTTTTATAGACCTGGGATTTTCAGTTGAATACAGTTGAGCTAACTAAAATAAATAAATTACACTCATCGCTAGCCTCCTTCTCTTCGTCCTCCTCTTCCTCCCTCTCCCCTTCCCCCTCCTCCTCCTCCCTATGTTTTTATTCCCTATGTGGTCTTGTTCTATCTAGATCAGGGATCAGGAACCTGAAACAGTGAAAGAGCCACTCGGAACCAGTTCCCTCACAAAAGGAAAAACTGGGAGCCGCAAAAAATGTGTGCACATGCACGTACATACGCGCATGTGCAGAACGGTTTGACTGAAGAGTGGAGCCAAGGCGAGATATGCACCTACCCTGCATATTTGAATTGATTGGTTGAACTTTTTTAGTCCCACTTTTTTTTTTGACTGCACATGTCAGAGGACTGGGAGCCGCAGGAGATGGCTGAAAGAGCCACATGAGGCTCCGGAGCCACGGGTTGCAGACCTGTGATCTAGATTCTTCCTTCAATCCAACTCCTCCTCCGCTTTGTCCTCCTCCTCCTCCTCCTCCTCCTCCTCCTCCTCTTTGTCATGTGGCAGAATGTTCCACAGGCTGACAGTTCATCCAAACCAGGAACTTCCTGACTAGACAATGCTAAATACCCACCTTCTGCCTAGTTCTGGAGTATCAATGTCCTTCTACTGCTACTCAAACACCTCTAAAAGACCTGAGACCTCTAAAAGATGATGTTAAACCTTAAATGTTAATATGACAAAGGGTGAGATTATTAAATATATGATAGGAGAGCAATCCTATTAACCACATTTAATTTTAATTACCGTAATTTCAAATGTAAGTGACATTAAGTAACATTTAGCATTTCTCTTAGCCTGCCAGTTACTTTTAGTGGGTGACTCAAGACATTCCATTCCAAAATGAACTGGGATTTTTCTAGTTAGTTACTTTAAAAAAAAAAAAGATTGTTCCTGTATCCTAGAAGGGTGCCCTGCCACTCATATCTGTTAGTTTCTGGGATGGACTTCTGTTCCCTGCAGAAGCTCCCAGCATATTGTCAATTGCAGACATGGCATTAAGTTACCCTAAAGGCTTTCCCAAAACTTTGGAGGAGGAGGAGGAGAAGGAGGAGGAGGAAGAAGAGGAGGAGGAGGAAGTGAATCCCCATTTTTTAGAACTAGAAATCTAGTTGTTAAAATCAAAACTTTCCCATCTCTCGTAAGACACCCAAAAGGGCAGATAGAATCTAGTTATCTCTTTGTCTGCCCTCCTTGGATCTCCATATATGATATATCCTCCCCTGTTTAACGCAATGCAACCTGCAATTTTGTCTTTAACAGGGAAAACACTGTCAGACCAAATGCCCAGGAAAAAACATAATCTCAGTGCAAAAGTGATTAAAATGAAAAGAAACAGGCATTGCGTTTCTTTTCCCCAGAAAAGTACATCCGCAGGTTTCTTGCCCTTGCCCTATGATTATATAATAGATTTTAAGTCTCTGATATCTTCAAATCTACATCAGAATGTATTCTATAGCTGTAGGAAACAGCTCTGAATTGTTAACCTTCTCCCCAGGTATTGGAGGCGACACACTGCGAGATTAGATGTATATTTCCTTGGAGATATGCCACCCATAGAGGAGTCCATATTTACATCTTTTGTTGATATTTTTTATAGATTAAGAGTCTCTTTACTTTGGTGATAATTCTTCTAAGTACTGTAATTTGCTGCCTCTAATATTTGTCTTGAGTCATAGTTTGCAAAATATATTTGAAACCACTTTATAAAGTCGCATAATTGCTTCTTTGTAAAGCAGCTCTAATGAGTAGTTTCTTTATCCAGCCTTTATCCTGTTAACCTTAGAGGTGAGTGATTGCTTGCTGGAGTAGTTGGGAATGTCTTAGTGCTATTGAGCTATTTAATTTCAGGACTAATTTCATAGTCCTGGGCACAAGCGAGCCAGCAGTTAATTTGAGGCTCTCCAGTTAGGACACTGCAGAAATAAAACAGAAGGAAACTGTGTGTGTGTGTGTGTGTGTGTGTGTGTGTGTGTGTGTGTGTGTGTGTGTGTGTGAAATGCGAGACATAGCGACTCGGTTAATATTTACATGCATGAATAATAACGTAGTAGGGCAATTCACAAAATACTCCGGCGATGGGAGGTAATTCGATGTCATGCAAAAATGTCATAGCTTGTATCTCTTTTCTTTTTCCCCCCTGTTCTTTACAAACTCATTTACTGTTGATGCCCACTGTTCTTGTCCTTTCAAAATACTTTAAGGAAAATGCAATCTTTTTCAGAGCACGACATAGGACCATCAATATCCGTATTATATTTTCCTTTCTTTGCAGTTTTTCTCCCTTTCTGGTTATGGTGCTTCAAGTCAATCAGTCCTGGCGATTACATGGTTAGATAGTTTTTTTATTTTTATTTTCAGAAATGTTTTACTTTTGCTTTCTGCCTGGGGTTCGGAGAGCGGAACTAGCCCAGATTTCTCCAACTACTTGGTCCTGGTTTCCTACTCAAGGGAGCACTAGAACTCAGACTTTTTTTTTCATTCCTAGGACATTCATTATGCCATTTTGTGTCCCACCCAGTAAAAAGTTTATGTATATAAAATATTGAGTAGTTTGTTTTTTAAATAATAATAATAATAATAAAATGCCCTCGAGTTGGTGTCATTTAAATGCACATTTAAATTAGCAGCCTGGTTAATAAAAATATAGCGTTTAAGATAAAAGAGCAAGAGATTGTAACAGAAAATTGGAAAATTCTATAAGTGTTCTTTAAAAAAAAAAGTCACAGTCTTCTGAAAAGTAAGAGGGAGAGACTAAACAAAGAGCCATTTTGGAGGTGACCAAACCTTCCATTGTCTATTGCAGGAACTCCAATCTTGGCAACTTTAGGACTTGTGGACTTCAACTCCCAGAATGGCTGGGAGTTGCCAGGTTTTGAGACCCCTGGTCTACTGAATATTAGAGGCCATTACATATAGATAATTCACAAATAACTATCAATAACTTCCACTTCTCCATTACTGAAAAATAGCTTACAGAAGCCTATCCTAGTCCATCACTTTTACAATAATTTCCCAACTTATTGTTTCTCCAATCCTTTCTTTGTGCCTTAAGAGTTTGACTTGATCTTATAACTTTCAAGTTCTGTGTATGTATTTTTAACTCAGCATGACTCTGAGCGCCAGGATGAGAAATATATTAGCAAAACTGATTTCTCTTGTTACTCGTTCAAAAGGCTGCACTCTATGGCACAAATGATTCATAAGTGTCCATTGTTCAGAATTCAGGATGAAAAAGTTCAGAATCAAAACCATCCTATAATATATGCTCATTGTACTATGTCTTTCAGAGACACTGTTCTCTATCTCTTTATATTATATATATATATAGTTTAAGCTGAAGCATTACATTCTGGAGAAACTGATGAATTGCTTACGTTTGAGTACAAGAAAATGTGTTTTGCACAAGGTAGCAGAATGTCAGGCCAGGCCAGGCCATTAGGACTTTGCACTTTTTATCAATTGCTGTTGCTTGGAAAATTAGTTCAGAAGCAAGTGGTAGAGTTCCACAAGGATCTGTCCTAGGATCTTAGGACGTTCATCAATGATATGCAGTCAGTAGAGAGTAGAAACTCAGATTTGAACTTGATATCAAATTGTTCAGGATGGCCAAGCCTCCATCAGCCTTTGCATAGATTCTGTGTCCAGTATAACATCTCCAGTTGGACTGGAAATCCTACCCAACTGAAGCCTCAGAGATCTGTTGCCGATTGTCCTAAGGACGTCTACTGTGTTGGCCGTATTCATGTGCTGCTGTGCTTGATGCTTTTACTTGGATATTGCCCAGAGGTCTTGGCTCCATTTTGTCCTGGGAGGTAGCTAGCAAAATAAAATAAAAATAAAAGAATCTTAGGAACAACTAGGAATGATAATCAGATAGCTATGCACAAACTGTACGAATGTTATTATTCTGCATGTCTTCTCCAGTGAGTAAGTTAAGGATAATCATGTAATTACACTGGAAAGTAATTTTCCAGAGAATAGCATTATCTTTCCATGAATTAATACCACCAACCCTGCTGGAAAAATCTTGGAATTGGCTGGTCTGTTGTCATGGCAGGAAAACAAGCTCATCTCTGAAATGTTACCATCTTCTAACACAATGTTTCTCAACCTTGGCAGCTTTAAGATGTGTGGACTTCAACTCGCAGGAGTTGTTGCCAACATTGAGAAAAACGGTTCTAACCAAAACTCCTGAATAATATCTCATAAGCATCACTATGGTCTACAAAACCTTCCTTTTGTCATCAGAATTTTGTTAAGGAGATTTAAATGTAACTAAGCATTCTTAGTGGCTTTTTTTCTTGATCTCATCATAAGAAATCCTATAACTGTGATGTGTCAATGACTCTAGAATCCAAATTCTGAATTTAGAGACAGTATTGTTTATTGCCAAGGATTCAACTGACCAGGAACTACTTTATTCCAATATTTCTCACATTATTTATTTATTTTATTTATTTATTTATTTATTAGTTTTTATAAACCGCCCTTCTCCCGAGGGACTCGGGGCGGTGTACAGAGGAAGGAAGGTATACAGATCGAACAATAAAAATAATAAGAAACACTAATGAACACAAACTGGGACCCCAATTAACGCTATCATGCCAGGCCAGCCTGCTGAAACAGGAAAGTTTTTAAGTCGCGACGGAAGGTACGGAGGTCAGGGGCCATCCGGATTTCTGTTGGTAAGGTGTTCCAGAGGGCTGGCGCACCCACTGAGAATGCCCTCCCCCTGGGGGCCACCAGCCGACATTCCTTGAGCGGTGGCACCCTGAGGAGGCCCTCTCTGTGGGAGCGCACAGGACGGTGGGGTGCTGACATCGGCAGAAGGTGCTCCCGAAGGTAGTCCGGACCCATGCCATGTAGGGCTTTGTAAGTCATCGTTAGCACCTTGAACTTCACACGGAAGGCAGCCGGAAGCCAGTGCAGCGCACGGAGGAGAGGTGTGATATGGGAGTATCGGGAGGCTCCCAAGAGTGTCCGTGCCGCCGCACTTTGCACCAGTTGAAGCTTCCGAGTGGATCTCAAGGGCAGCCCCATGTAGAGAGCGTTACAATAGTCTAGGCGAGATGTCACAAGGGCATGGGTGACTGTACGTAAGGAATCCAGGTCCAGATAAGGCCGTAGTTGGCGAATTAGTCGAACCCGGGAGAAGGCCCCCTTGGTCACAGCTCCAATGTGGTCTTCCAGGGAGAGCTGCGAGTCTAGGAGGACACCCAGGTTGCGGGCCCTATCAACAGGGGGAAGTAACTTGTCCCCAAAGTTAAGCAGTGGGACGTTCTGAATCTCCTGGTTTCCCGGTACGTACAGCCATTCAGTCTTGTCCGGGTTCAGTTGAAGCCTGTTTCTCCCCATCCATTCCCGGACCGCTTTCAGGCAGCGGGACATCACGTCTAGGGCATCACTGATATTGTTTGGAGTTGAGATAAAAAGCTGGGTGTCATCAGCATACTGATGGTACCCTACTCCAAAACTGCGAATGATCTCACCCAGCGATCATTATGAACTTATTCCAGTGGATTTTCTCTCTATGCTTTATTTTAGTTTTCAGTTTTATATTATAAAATCCCAAAATAATTCCACATATTTCTTAAGCATCTTGTGTCATATGTCTGTGTGCATTGAATCGATTCCCTAAAAACTTTTTTTTATTAATCCAGTACAACAAACAAATGCAATCATATTCTAAAGCATCTCCTTAATCTTAAGTGCCACTAGCTAACTTTTAGCATAGTATTCATAATATGGTTACTTAACTTTTTCTTTCCTACAAGTTGCATGTCCACTAGAAAAAAAAGATGTGATTATATTTTTAAATTTTATTTATTTATCAACCAGTGTTTACAGGTTACCCCAAAGATAAAGAATTCTGGAAAGCAAATAGCAAAACCATGAAGGAAAAGCTGAATAATAAAATAATAAACTGACAAGATTGTCCAACCCCATACTATAGTTCTATTTTTGAATTTAATTTGGTCTAAAATTGATTTAGTAGCTACCTACCTTGGTGAGAAGTTCAGGAAATAATTGGAGCACTATGATTACCACATTTCTCTCCTGCTGTGACCCATTCATCTTGATCCT
This sequence comes from Vipera berus, assembly GCF_964194415.1. Lineage (NCBI taxonomy): Eukaryota > Metazoa > Chordata > Lepidosauria > Squamata > Viperidae > Vipera > Vipera berus. The sequence continues at coordinate 7,921,569 of NC_138213.1, forward strand.
GAATTTCTTTTTTTTGGCCATCTCTTGTTTTAAAGCTTTGCTGGAATTTGGTCTTCACTTTCACTGCTTTTCATCAAATCCTTCCAGAAATCTATAAACCTGATGCATAATCTATACAGAATATTAATATTTTGGGAAATGAGAGCCAAGAGTTAAAAAGTTGGATTAGGATTAGCGCTGGGAAGATGGGGACTCAAGTACTGCTTGATAGTTGACTGGGTGATTTCCATTTGATTGCTCTCAGTCAACCCGACCTATTTCACAGAATATAAAATGGATATAAAATGAGGAAAGATCATCAGGTGCATTTCTGTTGACTTCTAAGGAAATGGCAGGATGTAAATTTAATACAGGTAGTCCTCGATTTATGATTACATCCCAAAATTTCTGTTGCTAAGTGAGACAGAATTTTTTTCCCTTTCCCCCCCTTTCTTGCCACAGTTGTTAAGTGAATCACTGCAGTTGTTAAATTAGTAACATGGCTTCCCCATTAGCTTTACTTGTCAGAAGGTCACAAAAGGGATCACACGACCCTGGGACACTGCAAACCGTCACAAATATGAGTCAGTTGCCAGTCAGCATCTGAATTTTGAGCATGTGACAGTGGAGATCTTGCAATGGTCTTAAGGGTGGAAAATGGTCATTTTTTTTCAGTGCCATTGTCATTTTGATTGGTCACTAAATGATCTGCTGTAAGTCGAGGACTAGCTGTACCTACAAGGACCATGCATTCTTGAAAAATGATGCAGAAGAATTGTGACTCGTGTGTCAGATGCTAGGAAAACCAGTAATCATACAAACTGTATCACAGATTTTCCAATGCATGAGTTCTTTCCATCGGCAACTGTAAGACAACATTACTACTCTGTAATTCATCTGCATACAGCACACCATCTTCTTAACAGATCTTCCCTGATTATGGCATCCCATCAATAAGTGAAGCTTTCATGCCTTTTTGCCTGATTTGGGGAATAATTTAGCAAAACAATCCAGATGGCTCAACTGTATTCTCCATTACGAAGTGCTGTGACACTCATATTAGTCAGCTCCGAGAATGGTGATAAGCCCATGGAAAAATGGACAGTGTCCAAGACTCGTGGATGGCCTTCCATTCTGCTTTGTCTTCTAAAAAAATCAGGTAGATTCAGAATGGAAGCATTAGCTGCAATATGTTGCAAGATTTAAATGATAGAATTCACCATGTAAAGCCCATTCATTAGATATTTTAGGAACAAAAGAAGAACATATTCCATTTTGGAACACGTCTGTGCTTCCTTCACACAGACAACTATATCATTAGTAAGAGAAAGAATTCTAGGATAGTGTTTTTATGACTATATACTTTTGTGAATTATTTATTTATTTATTTATTGATGGGATTTATATCCCGCCCTATCTCCCGAAGGACTCAGGGAATGCAGGGGAAAAATTTATATATGGGAAAGGAGCATAAATGAACATATGTTAGTTTTACCACCTGCAATTAGAAATTACAGAGACTAGCAAAAATTGGACTAAGATGGTGCTCTGTTTAATAATTGCAGTAGAGTCAGAATTCAGTGGAACTTATGTAATCAACATTGAGTATCTGATGCCACAATTTTTGAGCCTGTTGGAAAATGTCAGACATGATTTTTTATTCCTGGTTCGTATAAGATTCTATCTTTTAATTGCTGTCTGGATAGCCAAGTGTTTTGGAAATCCATAGGCATTGACCAGAGGTTTCTGGGAAATTACATACATGTGACTAATCTTAATACATTTGCCATCTGAATCTTAGTCTTTCCCATTTAGAGTCCACTCATGGGAAACGATCCTTTATGCTTCTGTTTTTTAGAGCATCTGCACGAACAATTGCTATAAGAAATATGCGTCTTTATTTCCACATATATAAAACAAATGGATCCACTCTTAGTCAGGGGATGGGGTGAATGGGATCTGCCCTGCCTTGAGCATAAAATCCAGAATAAGTCAATTAAGCATAAAAGTAATTTTTGGTTCAGTGCTTTGCCCCCCCCCCCCTTTTTTTTTGCAAATCTGCTAATGCAAGATCAATGTAGCTACTTTGCTACAGGCTCTAATAATGAAAAGATGCTGTGGGTAAATACTATTGTGCACATGTTTGCAAAGGACAAGGACCAAACCTCAAAAACTAGTTGAGAAAGCTGGAAAGCAGTAGGTGTTCTGAGGCCTGTTGCAAAGTTATTGTAGCAGGGTTTGAGAAAGGGAGATTTCTTAGTCCTCAATCATATAGCTACAATAGACCACAGAAAAAGTTCTGCCTGATTTGACCACAGCTTATTGAAAGTAGATTTGACACTGCAGTGAACCTCTGCTTTTCCTTTCAAGTTTTCACGTATGACTTCAAGGCACATGAAGCTGAAATATTCTGCAACTAGGTGTAATTATTTGTGGTGATGTAATTGTTATCCAATGCATATAAGCTCCCTTTCTTTTCTGTGGATGGCAACAGCTGCACATGTGATGCAGGGATAATTTAATGCCCATCATAACAAAGAAATCAATTGCAGGAAAGATTTCTTTGGAGATAGTGCTGGCTTTGGTTATAGATTTTCATTTTTTTAATTCGATAGGAGAGCATTTTTGTGATGACAGCTTATTGGCATATCTGCTTCAAGTTCAATAAAGCAGAAAGCTGCAAAATTGCAACACTTAAAATAAGGCAATATGCGTGCACCACCCAGCTCAACCCAATTTCAGCACGGCAAACAGAAAACAAAAGCTGAATGTGCCTTCTTTAGCCTTTATGCACATCTGCATTATTATAAATGCTAATATATTTCTGCAATGATAAATAATTAAACAATTATGGTCATGAATCAATAAGTTTAGCACATTTTTTCATCAGTAAATTGTACTGTATACACAAGAAAAATAAATTACCAAGTCTAATTTTTTTTTCTGGATAAAATTCCAAGCATTTTATATTTTATAATTAAAAAAGTATTAGGATTCAATGTCAGATACTTAGAACTTTTAATCCCCCCTCCCCATTTTAATCAAACACCATTAAGTTGTCATGTTTTATGTTTTTGAATCTGATTAACATTTTGAGGTCTGACTTTTGTAATCATCTCCTTTGTTCTCTTCTGAAAGAGCCTTTCCCAATGCCTATCTTTGTAAACACAATTATTGACCTGCTGTACATTAAAAATGGAAAAATAATATTGAAAGATGTCTACAATATAGGAAGCATTTTACCTGTTTAGCAAATAATTAGAAACAGAAGGGAAAACAAAGAATTCCAGAGACATCTACAGTTTTAAATCTTAGTCCTATCAATAGCATTAGAAACTAAGAGATGGCTTTCCAAGGGACATTTTGTAGGAAACAGAGATATTTTGTCTACTTTTGTAGCTAATCTGGATCCAATCTGGTGTCTTCTTGGAAGGGTGATCTTGAGAGATTACCAGAGTTGAATGCTAGTTGGGAATTTGATTAGACATTTTGAAAGAACACAGTGGGAACTATTCACATAGTCCTGCCCAGATGATGACACAAATGCTTCTGTGAGGTTCTCCAGGAATCAAGCTCCAACTTGAGAATCTATCTTTGTGAGGATGTGTAGGTCAGTCCCATAGGTCATTGACTCCTCTTTGTCAGAGAAAATCAGGAAGCCAGGAAATCTGCATAGGAAACCGGGGTTCTGTGGAATAAATCTATGATGCATTCTGGTGAGAGAGAAGTTCCCTGAGAATGGGCTGAGTCTGAAAGCTCGGAAATCTAAACCTCTGGTCCCAGTGACTGATCCAGTTTGGATCCTGCAACATAATCCAGGGATACGCGTATTTGCCTTCATTCATGAATCTATGAAAGCATGGAGTTTGATAACAAAGGCCAACTGTACCACCAGGAGCCATATCTCACCGAGCTTTGGATTTTGACAAAAACTCATCTTTCCCATACGAGAAAGAAGGAAAACATGAACAATGCTTGACAAATGTCACCTGCATGGGTACTTCTTAAAGGCACATAATGAGAAGACTCAACAGCTATGGGATTAATCTGCAGATATCAAGAGGAATCACGGAAGGTATGGTTGAAGTAAGCCCGTAGACATTGTAACAACGTTTGAAATGGTAGACTTTCCCAGTATCCTTTCTTTCGATTTGTTGTGCTTTTTCCCCCTCTGGCCTCAGAATGTTTTTTTTTTTTTAAAATAGTGGTTATTGTTGTTTTGGTGCCTTTGTGTCAGAACTTACACCACAATGTGTATTTATTATTTATTTAGAGTATGGCATATCATACATGGACTTGCAATATATATTAACATTTCCCCTAGATTAAAAAAACACAATAAGATATGAATGTTAAAACATCTATATTAAGATATCAGTGCCTAGGCCATTTAACCATTGAACCACAGCTTCATATACTGTTGACAGCCAGAGTTTTTTTTGTAGACTTTCCTGGCTCTCAAAATACATGACAATGAAAACGTCACAAGATCTTTTGTTCCACTGTGCAATTTTTAGCACCTTATTTTTGTATAATAAACTGTGCTGTTTTAGAGGTTTTGGATGTGACTTGCAGTATTTTGTTTCTTCTAGGGATTTTCAAGTGGGACCCCACAAGGTGCCTTGTAAGCCATGATGTCCATAGACTATGGTCAAAAAACTTAAGATGGCAGCCACAGTGGTGTGATGGAAATGCTGCTTATATTTTAGCTACATAAAAAAAGAGTTCAGCTTTGACTACACCCATCATGGCTGCCATCTTTTTTTACCACACTGCAACTATATCTGTGGGTCAAGAAACACAACGGAAATTTCTACTCTATTAGAGAATGTGGGCCTGTTATTTTCATTTACACAAATGTTTTGAGGACAGAAAGGAACATCAAGCATTCTTTTGTGTTTGCACCATTGTATGCAATTTGTATTACAGACTATCATTTGGTAACCACAAATAAACAGAGGTACATCATTTCTCATTCCCAGATACTAGTCCAAGCAGCTTACATTCAAAAATGATTGCTGTGTTTCTTTTGTGGAGATTGTTGGGACTTTTCATAGAATGTACTTTGAAGATAACCTTAAAAACAGATTTAACATGCAAAACTGGATTACATGATGCACAGCAGGTTTTAAAAATATTCAGAAATGTTGCTTTCATGCTTCAAATCCTTGGAAAGCCAAATACATTCAGTTTTGAAACTGCATCTTGCTTTTCACTGTTAAAAAAAGTAAGGAAAGTGTTTAATAGCACATATGGCATAATTTTATTTGACATCTGTTTTGCAACAAACAATATTTAGTTCACTTATTTGCCGAATGAATACAGTGCATACTGCAAACAAAAGTCCAATGAAAATTTTTACATAGTTTGCAATATATCAATATTTATTGTAAAAGAGAGCTAAAAACTAAACATAAGGGTGTTATTGATTGTACCATGCAAAACATTGATTAATATATGCTCTCAATGCATTTGAAATACTGCCTTATGGGGTATGAGTACAAGGTGGTTTCCAAAAACTAAGGTAGCTTTCAAAAAGAGTAATTGATATTTTCCCATTGGTGACATTTAGGCATATGGCCCCTCCACTTAATTTGTGTCATTGTATAAGAGAAAGATATCAATATATTTTAGTTCATAACAGCAAAAATGGTGCAAACCCCCCAGCTTAATTGTAAGAGTGATTGATTCTAGTGGAAGGCAAATCTGAAATGCATTTCTCTTTTGGCAGATCTAGCAAACAAGACTGTGTTTTGAAAGCTCATATCCAAACAAATTGTATTTTAGAAAAGATTTATCTAGGACAGAAAGTTTCAGTTTATACAAACTTATTTCAGCATCCAAGTTTAGCTACATGGTAATTTGAGGCCAGGGGAGTGAAGGTTTTAAACTGGGATGTAGACTTAAGATACAAATCAAATATATTCACTCTCTAACAATAATAAAAGCTTACCTGTGTTAGCTTCCTGATTTAGCTGAAGCTGTTTGTTCTTTGGCTCTTTTCCCCCCTTGTGTCTTATTTTTGTCTTTATTGATTTATTGAGATGAAGGAGCCACTAACAATTGGTTTCCTCACTTTTCTTTAAAATCTGGATGTGACAGGTATTTGTAATTCAGATTTGTACAGTAATACCAAACCGTCTTTTACAAAAGTCTTATCTGTTATTGACTTGTATTGGTGGCATCCAGAAAAAAAAAGAAGTCAAATCAAATTGCCATCCAGAATTTCCAAAATGATGGTCTTGTGAATACAACTGGTGGTAGTACCACTGGGCTAATTTGTATTGGGCATTTTCACTGAGAAATCTTTGATCCCAATGTATAGTCAGGTCATCTGTAAAGCATCAGTAAAGCAAATATGAAATATAAATTGGCTGCAATGCTCACTCTCCTTATGACTATCTTGGTGTAAACACCAAGCATTAATAAAATTAGAGTGCAGGAATCCTTACAGTATATGCATGCTAAAAATAACCCTAAATGTTGGGGTGGAGGTGGGGTTTGTCCATTTATTTTTCCTTTCTCTTTGACTCATTTTCATACTTGAAAATGCATATAAAAACATTTTACTCCCCCTCTTTCCCCCAATTAAGTTGGTTCTGGAGGGAGTATTTTTTAAAAAGAAGATAGCATATTCTGTTCTAGAAGGAATTTGTGGATTCTAAAACACTTTTTTTTTAAATGACTCTGATAGCTTTCCTTTTGTTATGGACATTTGCATGCAACATCTGTTTCTGCTCCAACATTCATTATCTTTTTCTAAAGATTGAGCAATAGATAGGTCACAAATAAATATGTGGCTACAAGTTTATTATTTATTTTATATTTATACTGTTTGGCCTTCCAAAGGAGAACCCATCTCTTTCGTTTTCTTTTTCATTGCAATGTTTTTTTAAGGCATGGAATATTGGGCTTTGGATTGTTTTAGATATTAAATTAGTCTCTTTGTTTAGTGTTTTCTATTTTTTTTAAATTATTAATATATCAACTTAGAGAACTGCTGGATTTTTAAAATTGGGGAAATATTTTACAGACCCTAATTATTAGGAATTATTAGCGGAGCGACTGAATTACCAACATAAAAGATTCTGGTGGTTGAAGTAAAGCTGCATATTTAAGCTTTCTAAATGAACACTTTTTTTTAGTAATTTTTACCATCTGTGTCAAAATTTGGAGCCTAAAACGCAAAAGGAGAGGAACAAATGTTGGTTTCATAAAACAGTCCTAGTTCATTGTTGAAATTGTCACACATTAACGTTGCAGGCCATCTGGGTAGACAAAAGACTCTAACCAGATTGCTAAGATGATTTTATTGGTCTGGTATTAATCAGTATGTGGCATAATATTTAAGCTAAGAGAAATGATGAGGTGAAGCGGAGTGCCTGTAGCCACCCTCTTCCCAACACAGTGATAGTTATATAATAGCCTTATTATGCCATGGAGAATAGTCGTTTTTTAAAAAATTGATTTTTAAAGGCAAGAACATGGAACTAGTAAACCATATAATATTTTTAATTTGCATTTGGAAAATAAAATGGGAGACTTTAAGAAGCAACTGTTGTTGGCATTTGGGGAATCAGATATTTCAGCACTACAGCATGCTTCTATTAAATTATGGAACAGCCACGGTTATTTTGAAATTAACTTTATTTTTTCCCCCTTTGTGATGGAGTAAATTAGTTGGCTTGAAAAGAGTCTATGAAGAATTGTCTTCTATACAACGCTACACATTCTGAAGTTATGCCTTCCCAACATAAGGGGTGGGGTGGGGGCTCTTCCAGAGTTCAGTCTTGTGCCTTGGCTGCTTCCTGGAAAGTTGGTGTGGTAGGGAAAATAATATGTAAAGACAATACTTTTTTATGAATTTCCAGAATAAAACTTTTAGCAAGTGTAAGCAGATTAGAGGACTGCTTCTCATGAATTCACAACCTTGTTAAAGGTTCCTACAAGTGGAAGGTTTTAATTATGCCAGCACAATACCTCAACACATGTCCTATCTCTCAAACATGGACACACATATTCATTACGTATGTACAAATGCCCTTCCTTCCTAATTCCCTCCCTCCCTCCCTCCAATATTTATCCAGGACTCCTAGAGATAAAAGGGGAAACTATGCTCTTTTGGATGTTGTTAGGTGTTACTCTACAACTTTCAATAGACTAGCCATAGGACATAGCCATTGGACAGCAATATTTGCGAGGGCATTATCCCCTTTCCCTTTCAAAATGCTGATCTTGATCAAATTACATGATTTAACTGCACATAGCTTATTAAACAAGCATGAACCGTTTCAGTGCAGCAATATGGAAACCCGTGTGTTGATAGAGTTTAAATTAAGTCCTTAGTTCTTCTTTTTGTAATAAGTTGGAGTTGAGTATTGTATGTAGACCTTTTTAAACTACAGGCCCAAATAGGGATTTGTGGAATTTCTTGTTGATCTATTGACTTTAGAGAGATCCTTTAGTTTAGCTCCTGGTCCTTTAAGTCAAATCTCTGGGCTGAGAAATGCAATTCTTTAAATCTAGTGACAGGACACCTCCCCACAAGAACTGATCTTGACTTTCCCTGGGTGCAATGGGAACAGAAAATCCTTCTTGATAATGTTGAACTTGAGGAAACACTTCTTTTTTCTCACTCTCGATTTATGCAAAGGAGCTCGTTCTAATTTCAGAATTGCTAGATTTGTGGTGGTTGTTTTACATTAATGAGCTAGCATTTTAAGGTTTGTGATTTATGGAATATGTAGGTGTTTCAATAAGCTCCTGATCACTTGGTCCAAAAATACCACCTCAATTTCTCACACCCTGTTAACCACAAGGGAAACCGCAAACAATTTTTTTAAAAAAAGAAATAGGTACCATATGTCTTACCCATGGCTTTTCATTGATCATATTTATGGAAAAATCTATTAAAATATGCAGATATTGTAACTGGATAGGAAGGTTACTGTTCTACTTCTTCTTTAACAGCATCCCTTACTATTGAACCTTGCCTGCCGATGGATCTCCCTATGATATTAGCAGCAAAAATAGTTACTCTGAAGCTAACATTTCTTTTTCACACTAAGGAGTCTCATTTATTTCACATCTAAACAAAAAACCAGTTTGCCTGTTTCTGGGAGAGGGCAGTGAACATTTCAAAAGAATGAATGTGTGACCTGGTTGGCTGATGATGACTAATAATGGCTGAAAAATGTCACTGCAGCCGCACACAAAAAATATTTCTTTATCACCCCCTTACAACCCAGATGTGGATTAAAATGTTATTAACATAACCAATTAAACATAGGAATAAACAAGGCCATGAAATCAGTAATAATGACTGTTGTCATCTTGAAGAAATCGAGCTTTAATATTGTTTATTGAGTTCATCTGAGGGATTATGAGAAAGACACAAAGCATGTATGTGTTGTTTTACTTGGCGGGGTGGGCTGGGGGAAATGCAGGCATGGTGTGCTGCCAAAACCCAGGTTACCTACGAAACCAGACTGTAGCAGGGGCTGAAATCGATAGAAATGAGAATGGAAAGACCATTCAGCTACCCAGCACGAGTCTGGGTGTATAATGTTTCTTTTTAAGGGGCGGACTGTTTTTCTAGGATAAGAGGAAGCGGCAACAGCATTTACTACCTCTAAGGAGAAAATTTAACTGAATATTGAGAACTAAAGAGCCCAACTGAGCAAGAAAAAAAAACAACAGAAGTCATGGGAATAGCTACTGAACTCTATGACTGCCAATTTAAAAAAAATCTGAAGTAGATGTGGTGGAGGTTTGGGGAACTTTATGGAGAATGGAATGGAATGAAACAGAATATGGAATGGAATGGAACGGAACAGAACAGAACAGAACAGAATAGGGGGACAGGATAGAATACAATAGAATAGAATAGAATATGAAAATGGGGACAAGATAGAATAGAATAGAATGGAATGGAATGGAATGGAACGGAACAGAGCTGGAATAGAATAGAATAGAATAGAATAGAATAGAATAGAATAGAATAGAATAGAATAGAATAGAATAGAATAGAATAGAATAGAATAGAATAGGATGGGATAGGATAGGATAGGATAGGATAGGATAGGATAGGATAGGATAGGATAGGATAGAATAGAATAGGATAGGATAGGATAGGATAGGATAGGATAGGATAGGATAGAATAGAATAGAATAGAATAGGATAGGATAGGATAGGATAGGATAGGATAGGATAGGATAGGATAGAATAGAATAGAATAGAATAGAATAGAATAGAATACAATAGAATAGAATAGAAACGAATAGAATAGAATAGAATAGAAACGAATAGAATAGGATAGGATAGGATAGAATAGAATAGAATAGAATAGAATAGAATAGAATGGAATGGAATGGAATGGAATGGAATGGAATGGAATATGAAAATGGGGATAGAACAGAACAGAACAGAACAGAACAGAACAGAACAGAACAGAACAGAATAGAATAGAATAGAATAGAATAGAATAGAATAGAATAGAATAGAATGGAATGGAATGGAATGGAATGGAATGGAATATGAAAATGGGGATAGAACAGAACAGAACAGAACAAAACAGAACAGAACAGAACAGAACAGAACAGAATAGAATAGAATAGAATAGAATAGAATAGAATAGAATAGAATAGAATAATAGAGTTGGAAGGAACCTTGGAGGTCTTCTAGTGAATCCCCTGCTCCCTGTTACAGGGAACCCTATACCATTTCATATCATTGTTGTCCAATCTGTTTTTAAAAACTTCCAGTGATGAAGCACCCACAACTTCATTCCACTGATTAATTGTTCTAACTGTCAGGAAGTTTCTCCTTGATTCTAGGTTGCTTCTCTCCTTGATTACTTCTTGTCCTGCCTTCAGGTGTTTTGGAGAATAGGTTGACCTTCTCTTCTTTGTATTTTATAATGTATTTTATAATACCTTGGTAAGATGTTTTGCTTCTCATCCAAGAAGCTTCTTCAGTTCTGTAATCAGAACTGAAGAAGTTTCTTAGATGAGAAGTGAAATGTCTTCAAGGAAAAACAAAATCCAGTTGCTTTTTTTAAAAAGCACCTTTGGGACAACCATGACCTAGATGACAGAATCTCCAGAGAATTGAATCTTGATTTCCCTAGCCTGAGGTCCGCAATTTAAACCCTATACTATGTGAGCTGTAGTGACTGAGAATCTTTGAAGTTAGGAATTATGCTTCTCTGAAGGCAACCACACTCACTAACAATAATACACTGTTAGATACATCTACATGTTTAGTCATCAACAGTGATTTGCATTTGAACCTACTAGATGTTACTGATGAAGTAAAAATTGGATTTCATCTGGTCCACCCTTTAAATTTTTGTATATACTACAGGCATCAACCATACATTGTGAGATTTTTAAAGTATTAGTCCTAGGGAAGTCATGAAGATCCAGTTACACTGTCTAATTCAGACATAACTCATGTAGATGAGACATAGTGTTTAATGTAAGTCATAGTGGACAACTTGGCTTTGAAAGCAACTCATAACGATGCTGCTTGCTGCTTTCTCTATACTCAATTTCTAAATCTTTGGCCTTTCCGTGAATTTGAAAACAGTTCAGAATTCATTTGACTTCTCATGAATACTTGATATGTTAAAATAAAAATATATTACAGATTTAGAGATTAACAACAAAATTGAAAAGGGCCAGGGACTGAAATATAGGGAGGATAAAATATGGAGTAACTTTACAAATCACTTTTAATTTCTTTGGCTTTCATTGCAATAATATTGATTTAATTCATTAGATCCTTCTCTGAATCTATATTTCAGTTTTAGGGTTGTCAGTTTGTGTTAATGACAATTTTATCCATCTGTTCTAAGATGAAAACGAGGCTTCACACCACAGAGATGATAGATCTTGAATAGTTGAAGAGTAACTGATTTCTCTTTAAGGTATTCATTTGAATTAGACCATCTTTATGGCAAATCACCCTAGAAATTGAACTGAACATTTTTTAATCATACAAAACCCAGATAACATTAACTCTCCACTCAATAAAATTCAGAAGTCTTATCTTGTTGTTTAAGGCTATTGCCTATTTCATGTTTTACAGAGAAAATTATCAAAATATTCTCAATGATTTGCTGTGTAACATAATTTTGTGTGTCAGCATATGAAGATTCTAGTAGATGTGAAAGGAATGATAATTATTTTCTTTAATTTGGCCATTGAAACAGTGTAATATTAAATGTTTCTCTTGTTCTTCAGCTTTCGAGAATCCTATGGTGTTTTTTTAGCATTGTTTGTTGAATAAGCCATTACTCCTAGGATTCATAAATACCAGTGATAAACCATGTTTTTTTTAAAAAAACAAACTAAAATGGATGGAATGGCAGAGCATGATAGAGAAAGTTGCTAAGTGAGTTTTGCCCCATTTTATGACCTTTCTTGCCACAATTGCTGTGAACCACTGCAATTGTTAAGTTAGTAACGTAGTTGTTAAATGAATCTGGCTTCCCCATTGACTTTGCTTGTCAGATGGTCACAAAAGGTGATTACATGTCCCAATCGTCATAAATATGAACCGGTTGCCAAGCATCTGAATTTTGATCACATGGCCATGGGGATGCTGCAACGGTCATAAGTGTGAGTCAGTTATCAATGTTGATCACGTGACCATGGGGATGCTGCAACGGTCATAAGTGTGAGTCAGTTATCAGTGTTGATCACATGGCCATGGGGATGCTGCAACGGTCATAAGTGTGAGTCAGTTATCAATGTTGATCACGTGACCATGGGGAAGCTGCAAAGGTCATAAGTGTGAAAAACGGTTATAAGTCACTTTTTTCAGTGCCGTTGTAAGATCAAACCGTCACTAAACAAACTGCTGTAAGTTGAGGACTACCTGTACATTCGATCTGTGTGGCGTTGATTAGATTTGGGCAGTTAATAAACATACTAAAATTAAAATAAGTAATGAAAGGTTTCCTTTCCCCCAGATAGTGAACTAGATATTTATAAACTTTTTTTCTTTAATGAGACTGAATCTTCACTAGCTTTTCTCTACGGACTCCTAGTTTTCTTCTGTGAGCAAAGATCATGATGGTTTGTTCAAAGTCTACATCTGAATTATACATAGAGCTGCAGTATTTTATTATGATAGATGTTGCTAAAAAATGGGCCTGGCCATTTAATATTTTTTTTAAAAAAAGAAGACGAAAGCTTCCTGTTCATCCTCAGCTTTGTAATTTCAAAATACAAACTAATGGGAAATTTTGCACTGCAGAGACACTACTCCTAACAAATTTAAAATCAACAAAAATATTATGCTTCTCTGTTACCTGTTCAAGTGTACAAAATGTACAAAACTTTAATCAAATGCTCAGGTTTGCTCAGTTTTAAAATGTGTTAGTTTAATAGTTTCTATTCGGCTGTTTATATTAATGACACATTCTCATCTAAATATATTGCTGTACTGAAAACAATTCTAAGGTTGAATGAGTGCACTTGGTTTCGTGGTTTTTTTAATAAAATGATCTCTTTTCATGGAAATGCTTAAAAATGTGTGTGTGTGTGTGTACACACACGTACACACACATACACACTCACACTCACATGCACACACACACACACAGATACATGCACTGTTACAGAAAATACTATAAATATCAATGGCAATTTCATTTACCATCTGAATGTTTTATTTGATTCATAGTAACAAAGAAATTGAGAAATGTTGACTTCCTATATGAGGATAAAAATGAGAGTTGCAACTAATTATTTCCTTCACATTGATTTAACTTCTTATTATACTGTTTTCAGTTCTGGTCAAAAAGGCTTCGACTCAACCCGGCCAAGACTGAGTGGCTGTACATACCGTCATCTCGTTTAGTCCAAGAGGTTCCATCTTTGGCTATAGGAGGAGAGATGTTACCTCCCATTGACAGAGCACGCAATCTGGGCGTCCTCCTAGATTCACGACTCAGTTTTGAAGATCATATTGGAGTCGTGGCTAGGGGGGCATTTGCCCAGATTCGCCTAATATACCAATTGCGCCCCTTTCTGGACCGAGATGCCCTACGTACAGTCACCCACACACTCGTTACCTCCCGTATAGACTACTGTAATGCTCTCTACATGGGGCTGCCCTTGAAGACCACCTGGAGGCTTCAGCTGGTGCAGAGTACAGCTGCACGGGTAGTGATGGGAGCATCCCGATACTCCCATATTACACCCCTCCTTCGTGAGCTGCATTGGCTACCGGTTGCCCTCCGGGTGAGATTTAAGGTGCTGGTACTTACCTTTAAAGCCCTACATGGCTTAGGCCCGGGATACTTGCAGGACCATCTGCTGCCGGGAACGAATTCCCATCGCCCAGTACGCTCACACAAAGAAGGCCTCCTCAGGGTACCGTCAGCTAGGCAATGTCGGCTGGCGACCCCCAGGGGGAGGGCCTTCTCTGTGGGAGCGCCAGCCCTATGGAACCAGCTCCCCACTGAGCTTCGCATGGCCCAAAATCTCCAGTCCTATCGCCGCGGCCTCAAAACACTCCTATTCCACCAGGCTGACCTGGACTGACAGGCATTTTAATTAATTATATTTACAATTTTTAATTTATTTTTACTTTTTAATTTTAATTTATTGCACAGATGATTTTAATTTTATTTTTATCTTAATTTCTGTACTTATTATATGTTTTGTTGTTAGCCACCCTGAGTCCTTCGGGAGATAGGGCGGGATATAAATCCCATTAATAAATAAATAAATAAATAAATAAAAAGATATTATATGACATGATATGAATGACAAAAGTAAAGCTGATCCTTACTAAGAAAGACTAGGCTAGGGCTTTAAAAAAGATGACTTTTTAGCCTAAAAATGGTAAATAAAACAAGACATAGAGGAAGAATATAGAACCATGCATGGGATGGAAAATTTTGAGAAAAAGTAAATTTTCTTTCTTTTTTCAATATCAGAACCTGGAGTCCTATGTTGAAAACAATTGCAAGGAAGTTCTGGAAGTACTTTTTAACACAGTAAATAATTGAATTTTGGAATTCACTGCTACCAAATGGTGACCGTCAACCTTTTAAACAATGGATTAGACAAATTCATGGGAAAACACAACAGCAGAGCCTGCTAATCTTGCAGGTTTGCATTTCCTTTAGAATTAAAGCTCCGTACAGATCACATATGTGTCACTTCCCATCCATTAAGTGTCACCCGAAATCAGATCAATGCAAAAAGAAACTAAGCAGATAGGAGCCATGAGTGTTACATATGTTCTGGCAACATGTTCATAAAGCACACGACTTGCCTGACTTGGAAATTGTGGGACACTGATAGATTGAGTCATCTTCAGAGTCTTCATCTTGAAGTACTCTGAATCCTATAGCAAGAATATCTATCCAGGTATTCCAGAAGTCCCAGTGAAGTTGTTTTAGCGGTTTGGGTCATGATGAATATATATATATATATATATATATATTTTAAATTCCATTTATATCCCGCCCTTCTCCGAAGACTCAGGGCGGCTTACAAGCTTAGCAGTAGCCTTCATTCTATGTATATGCCTGCTTATTAGGGCTTTCACACACACACACCCAAGCGGCATTATTACAAAGTCAGCTTAATTGCCCCCAACAATCTGGGTCCTCATTTTACCTATCTCAGAAGGATGGAAGGCTGAGTCAACCTTGAGCCTGGTGGGACTCGAACCTGCACTAATTGCAGGCAGCTGGTGTTACTTAAGGAGGCATTAGCCCACTGCTCCACCAAGGCTATTATTATTATTATTATTATTATTATTATTATTATTATTATTATTATTATTATTATTATTATTATTATTATTATTATTACTATTATTATTTCAGTTTATTACGTTTCTAAAAACTGAAATAATTGAACCGTGTACAAAAGCTAGAGAGACTGTTTGCTGTAGTGGTTAAGGCATCAGACCAGAAACTGAAAGACAGAGAGTTCTAGTCTCACATAGGCACAAAGCCAACTGAGAAACCTTGGCCAGTCACCCTCTCAGCCTAAGGAAGAAAGCAGAGGCCATCCAACTCTGAAATCTTATCAAGAAAACTGAAGATACTAGTCTAAACAGTAGCCAGAAGCCAACACTTGAAGTTTCAGGCACACAAACACAGACACACCCACACACAAAGACAAGCTAATAAATCTAATAATAATTTCTTTATATTTCATAAAAGTAGGTTCAATTTTTTTATATTAAATGGAGAACAAGTTCATTAATAGGTAGTCATCGCAGTTAACTATATTTCTGATTTTACTATGTACAAACAGGATGTATGCACAAGATTCTAATAAAGGGAAATATTTGTAGCTCAGAGTTGAAATGAGAGGTCTACTACATCAGATGTTACCTAGTTTGGGTAAAGAAACGTCTGTAAGAAAAAACCAAACTCAGCGAGCACCCAGGAGTCCTTATGCATAAGATTCTTTTACAATAGAAAATATTATATTTAGGAATAATTCTAGTGTGTAGATTCTTTGTGGATTGTAATACATGACGAATGGCAAGTCTATACTAGTGTACTTAAATTACTTAAGAAAGTTAAGCTAATTTGTAATGTACCAGACATAACATATAGAAATTAAGGTTGTGAAAATAAGATGTTTGCCACCCAAATTAACCACTTATTTTTTTCTGGCATAAACATACGATCGCTAATAATTGTATTAATATTATTAATTTTAATCCCATAAACGCTTTTCTGGAAGCAACTGCAATTGAATAGAGAGAGATCTGACGGCTGAGTAAATATGAACTGGGTTGTGTTGAAAAGCTTTTCTTATATTCTTATAGATTGTTAATCTCATTACTGGGCCTTTTGCTCAATCTCCTTGTGTCCATTACTGCCCTTTGTCTGGCCACTCAAGAAATCCTATCCTGTACTCTAATATGAAAAAAATATCTCTCAAAAGCTGAATGAAATTAGTCGCTTATGAGCTAAATGATTGTAAAGTTACATTACTCCATAGAAGCAATAGCCGATAAAAATCTGACGATTTCAATTTTAACATGGCTATGCTTCAACTCTTGGAAACCATGATAGCCCTCATATTTGTAAACCTATAGCTTGCTTATCCTAGACACATACTGTAGTCATGAAATACCTGCTAGGCTTAATGATAGAATTGCTTTAAATATTGATTGCACAGCAGTTTGTGTAGTCAATAATTATATTGCTGACTTCTGACAGCTATTGTCTCGACTTTCCTGTGATTGCCTTAATTTTTTTCCATTCAGGGGGAATGGATTGTCTTGAAAATTCATGTTAATTAGAATATAATTTTGTCACAATAGCTGTTATGGGCATCCCTCATTGTCCAGTCCAACATTTAGAAATGAAACTAGCAATATAGTTCAAGAGTCTTGCAGAATTAGATGAAGTTTCTGCTAATCTCACATCCTGTTTGCTATCCTGATATGACTAGGAAACCCCCAAAAGGACATAACAATAGTGCCTGTACCTACCCATTGCAACAAATAATAACTAAGTGGATAAATAAAACTGCTGTTAATATTCTTTTCTGCCATTTCCCTTCAATTTTAAATTCCTTTGTTCTTCTTTTAATTTTGGAGGGGTTTCCCCCCCCTTTTTGAGCAAAGTTGCAAAGCACCTGAGAGGTGTATGTGTGGGTTGCATCTCCCATTATCGTTTCTTAAGTAAGCTTCTGATCCCAAGGAAGTCATTCCTATGAATCTTGTCTAGATGAGGAAAAAGAAAGGTTAGTCAAGGAAGGTGAAAAACCACCAAGAGTTCTATAATAGAGAAAGCCACCTACGCATTACCAGCAGAATCCACCATCTTGTCTTTAACCAGCCAAGATCTGAAATCCTGTTTCTTACAAGATGAAACAAAAGATTGGAATGAAATGCCAGGAGACAAACGAACTGGAGTCCCATCACCTAGAGTGTAGACTAAACCTTGATTTAGAGTTGCCTGCAACTGCACGTAGGCTTCGCTGGAGTGAAGAGGTTGATGGGTAAGTGTAGGTTGCAGATGGCTGCTGACAGGCCAATGCACACATCTCCCAAATCCCAACTGCATGTTGTGCACAGGTGCACATCCTGCGTGCTGATTGGTTGATCCAACTTCCTGTACTGTGTTTTCCTGTCTGAGCACCCCTTAGCCAGAACGTTAACATTTGCAGATGTGTAAATGCTACACCTGTGCAACTGTTTCTGAACAGCAGATGAATACATTTGCAATGATGGAGAAGCCTAATCCAGGCTTAAGCAGAGCTTCTGAATGGGGACCTCATGATCCATTTCTTAACGCTTTGCTTGTATGTCTCTTCCTGCTTGCCTTTCCTGGGCTGTCAGAGACAGCTGGGCCTGTTCTGATTTTTGTCAAAAGCAATGGCGTTCCAAAGTCATAACTCTCTGTTATGCATGGGGAGTTGTTCGTATTATTGCCTAGAAATGGGGATGTTAGCATGCATAACCCATCGCAGTTGGTGCTACTGCTTCAATCTGCTACCAGCGCCAAAGCACAAGTTTAAGATTCCTTGGTTTGAATGGAGGGGGTGGCAAACTTACCAAGAAAGGAGAGGAGGGAGCTGACATACAGTGGCTTCCTTCTGCAAGGGGGGGAGAGACGCGGTCCCCCACCCTGCTTGTGACAGCCTTCCATTGTCCGTATTTGTCATTAGATCTGTCAGGGTGTGGTTAACAGAAGCAAATTGTACTCTGGAGTCCTAAAAAGCAGGCGTAGTGCAGTGGAGTGTGCCTGCCTCATCTCCTGGGATGTGATTATTTAAAGATAATGACACCCCCTGCAGAGACACCTTATTGCTCTTTTGCAAAAAAAATCAAACAAACGGTCGTTATTGAGGGGAATTAATTGCATTGTGCTTGGTGGAAAGAAAGAAGTTTACTATTTCGGAAATGATCTTCCCAGTTTGGAGACACAAACTTTCAGAGATCCATCAAAGCAATGAATGGCTTGGGAAAGCCAACCCATTGTGCTCTGCTTTGTTTTGGATGCCAAGGTACATGCCTGCGAAGCAACAATCCAGCTCTGTTTTATTGAGTTTGGGTGCTTTTTAAAGGAAAGGGAAGTTTTGCTTCAAAGTCGAGCAGGATTTCATCTTTGGATTGAGGGGAAGAGGTTGATTTTTGGGGAGTGGAAGGCACTTGGCGTGGAGAGCAGCTTTTCTTTGGGGGGAAAAACAACAAACCACCAGAAGATTTTGTCAGGCTCAATCTTAAGTAAACTAAAAAGATACAGTATTTTCAAGCTGCAGGCTGGCTGGCAAATGTGTTGTTATACTGTACCCCCACAGCCTATTTACAGTTAACATAGCAGCTGGGAGAATAGCTTTAATGATGGGGATTTTAATTAGTGCCATGTATAAAAAGAGCAGTTGTAAGGCTGGCAAAACTTGCTGGTGCACTGACTTCCACAAACGGGTTTAAGCATCACAGGTTGCGTTCAGGCATCTATAGCAAAGCACCAGTAAATCAACCCATAATGTTCTAGTGAGTTTATCTTCCTCACAGCTGTTTGAGACAATGTCATTGTGCTTCACAGTTTCTCTGCAAGCAAGTGCGTGCAATTGTTTGGGGAAGGCAAGATCAGACTGCGGGAACAATCAGGAGGCAGAGGCTGTTTGGATTTTCCTGGGATTTGAAGGGGGAATATTTTAAGCTTCGTTTTAAATCCATTTTAGAGGTTTAAATCTATTTTAGGTTGAAAGCATGGAGTTATGAAGCCACACTCTTGTAAGCAACAACCGACTTACAAGCATTTTCTTTTAGTGACTATTTGAAGTTACAACGGCACTGAAAAAAGTGACTTATAACTGGCTCCCTTCAGTCATGTGATCAAAATTCGGGTGCTTGACAACTGGCATGCGTTTATCATGGTTGCAGCATTCCGGGATCACGTGATCATCATTTGCTACCTTCCCAGCCAGCTTTTGACAAGCAAAGTCAATGGGAGATGTCAGATTTGCTTAACGACCACATGATTCACTTAACAACTTTGGCAAAAGGTTGTAAACTGGAGTGTGACTCACTTGACAACCACCTTGCTTAGCAAAGGAAAAGTTGGGTTCAATTGTGCTCGTAGGTTGAGGACCACCTGTACTCAAATTTGGCTTGTAGCTTTATGCTACATTAAGGTTGACATATGCGCCTGTTACTCATCCCAGAAAAATAGGGACCACTACGGTGGGAAGGTAACAGCGTTCCGTGCGCCTTTGGCATCTAGTCATGCCGGCCACATGACCACGGAGACGTCCTCGGACAAGCGCTGGCTCTTCGGCTTTGAAACGGAGATTAGCACTGGCCCCTAGAGTTGGAAATGACTAGCACGCATGTGTGGGGGAACCTTTACCTTTACCTATGTGCAGTGCTTTTTTTGTAAAAGAAAAAGGTGCTGGAACTCACACATGTCATACAACCCACCTTGCCTACCCTACAAGGTTCCATCCAAAAAAGGTGCCGGAACTCCGTTCTGAGCATTCTATGAGGAAAAAAGCCCTGCCTATGTGCATGTTGGCTGCAAAGGATGGGATTGGGCTATGCAACGAAATCTGCTATGGCAGGGGTCCCGAACCCCTGATCCGTGGATCAGTACCGGGCCGTGGCATGCCAGCAACCAGTCCGCACAAACAAGCAAAGCTCCATCTATGAGATGCAGGCAGCACACAAAACCACACCCCCTACAGTCCACGGAAAAACCTCTTTCCATGGAACCAGTCCCTAGTGCCCAAAGGTTGAGGACCTCTGTGCTACAGGTTGCATAATTGGCTATAGAGATTTCTTATAATAAGCACCTCCTATTCAGAATGTCAACAAAAAATACATATCCCAGAAGGCTTATAAATTTGACACTACGTCTACCGTCCAACGAGAAGTAAAATGAAGTAGAGAAGTTGGAGCAATACAAGTAGTCCTTGACTTGCGACCCCAATGGAGCCCAAAATTTCTGTTGCTAAGGGAGACAGTAATTAACTGATCTTTGCCCCATTTTAATGACCTTTCTTGCCACAGTTGTTAAGGGATTCACTGCAGTTGTTAAGTTAATAAAACATTTGTTAAGTGACTCTGGCTTCCCCTTTGACTTTGCTCGTCAGAAGGTCGCAAAAAGTGATCACATGACCCTGGGACACGTCACTTTTTTCAGTACCGTTACAACTTCAAACGGTCACTAAATGAACAGTTGTAAGTTGAGGACCACCTGTATAAAATAAAGCAAAACTAGGAACCGTGCTCCAAATAGTTTGCTCTTAATTTCAAAGGAAGGAAAGAGAGCACAAATAGTGATTTTTTTTTGGTTTTGTTTTACATCTGCGGTTCCACCATCTCATTTATCTGTAGAATAATCAATGGCTAATAACACACTTATCTCTGGTGCTAATGTTTAGTAGCCAACCTTGAGTGTTGTTTCTTATTTTATGAGATTCTTTGTATCATTTTTATCTCCTGCTTCCCTTTTCATGCTAATGGTTCAATCTATCAGCCTCACAGAAAGAGCGCAGGTATACCTTCCTCCTAAGAGGATGAATGAGTACAGTAAGATGGATGGGTTGGTGCTGCTTATCAGATGTGGAAACAAATGAGAAGGAGTGAAGTGGACACCAGTGTGCCATCACCGAGGCTAGTTCACCTGAATGTGCTTAAGAGTCAGCAAATGATGCTTTATGGCAATCTCACAAGGAGGAATACTAAGTCCTGGAGTAAGGAGGGGAGCTGGAGCAGGCACCAGGATAAGAAGGAGAAGTCAAACAAGGATAGTGGAGAAAGAAGGAGTTTGCAGTTTTCCTGTGAAGTGCAGGAAATCAGGAGTCCAGGCAGTTCAAATTAATATGAGAGCCATGGTGGCGCAGTGGTTAGAATGCAGTATTGCAGGCTGACTCTGCCTACTGCCTGGAGTTCGATCCTGACTGGATCAGTGTACTCAGCCTTCCATCCTTCCGAGGCTGGTAAAATGAGGACCCAAATTGTTTGGGCAAGATGCTGACTCTGTAAATCACTTAAGAGAGGGTGCTATTGCTAATATAGGTTTGTTATATGCTAATGCTCCCTACAAGAACCTGAAATACTGTCAAAGCAAATAAGCGGTAGTTAAGTTAATAGAATTCAAGGTAGGCTGTTCATAGATCTCTCTGAGCTTGGTTGTGTCTTGCAGGACTGGCACCGATGATGTTACCTAGTTTGGATAATGAAACTTTTGCAAGAAAACAACCAAGCTCAGAGATCAGCAAGAACCCCTCATTTCTACCCTGAGCTACAAATATTTTCCTTTATTGGTACTTAGAACTCTTATGGGCACAAAGGAACTCAAGACTGATGATGCCCTTGATGCCTTCCTCAGGCTTAGCCAGGTCATCTCCTACATTTCCCATATTTTCAGAGCCCCAGGAAGGTAGCTGAGAAGAATAGGAAGCAATCCAGAAGTCCAAAATGGGATATGGCTTCGAAATCAGATTGGTCTTTGCAGGACCACAGCTGGAAAGAAAATATGGCTTAGTATGTGAATCTAAAAAAAAAAGATAGAAATGAGGCAGCTTTTCAAACATCACCATCTTGGACCGTAATTTTGGAGAAGAATAACGATATACCTCAGCAATATTGGAGAATTATATTGATCATGACAAGGATAATGTGTGCATTTATTTGAAGTATTTGTGATGTATGAACCGTCAACAGAATCCAAGAGGAAAGTGATCAATTGCTTCTAGGTCAGTCTTACTACCACAATGCCCTCCAGATGTGCTAGGCTGTAACTCCCATTGAAAGCAGAGCTTTTGACTGGATATTTGATGCAATTTTGGTCAATCCCAGAAGAAATGTGATACGACTTTCATAAGAGACCTCAGAACTAATGTACTTACCCCTGTGAGACAGAGTGTATGATGTGTGTAAAGAGAGAGAGAGAGAGACATAGAAAGTGTCTTACCTAATCAGAAATCTTTTGTGGTACTTAGTATAACTGTTTACAAAATGTAATCATTGAAAGCATTTGCCTACTTTGTTCTTATATTGAAAGTTCACATTGAGCTTGAGTATCATATGGTGTATTTAAAAGAGTGAAAAGACTAATTGGTGCATTAACACTTGTTTCATTTTTATTTATGCCCAATATGCTAGCATAAAAATAATTTCTCTATATATGATTCAAGTTAAAATTGGGTTACATATAGTACATAAGGTACTTGGAAAAGAATTCCTGACCACACTTATCTACAGCAATGAATTCAAGAACAATGGGGAGGAGTGGGCAAAGGGAAGCATTATTGAACCCCCCCCCCAGCCTCAGGTTGCTTCTTTTACTAAGATTATAAATACACTTTAAAGGTGCACATTTCTTTGGGGTCTAAAATAATATTTGAGTGAATAATATGTGTTATGTTGTAGGTTCTGGAGAGCAGGAAGGATGCCGAGACGATGAGTACAGCATGGCAGATCTTTATTCGGTGGAAGTGACTGTACTGGGGAATAGGGGTTACCTGCCCTCCTTTTATACCTGGCCAGGTGAGCAGCCGGCCAATCGGTTTGAACCACTGTTTCCCGCCGAAACCTGGGTTCCCGCCAAAACAGTTATAGTTCAACGCCCCCTGGTGGTGACTGCTATGTAAGTGTGTATGTGTTCTCTTCACCTGGATACATAACAATTTGTATAGACCTTGAGAAACTCTTATGCCTTTAGTCTAGTGTTTCTCAGCCTTAAGAATTTTAAGATGGATACACTAGAATTCCTAAGCTGGCATATTCGCAGATCTTAAGTTGCCAAACTGGCTGGGGAATTCTGGGAGTTGAAGTCCATCCATCTTAAAGTGATCAAGGTTGAAAAACGCTGCTTTAGCTGGTGCCTGCTTAACTATGCAATTCTCAGTGTTTGGTTGCCATTTCCCTCTCCTCCATCCACAGTCTAATCAGAACCTCAATGAAGTTTATTTAGCAGGACTTTTATGGAACTGTGTGTCCGAAAATAATATTCTTTACAGACATGCGAGGTAAAATTTTGTGTTAAAATGAAACTATGAAAATAAAACACAAATCAACAACTTTAAGTCAGTCATTTCATACTGCAAATGTTTCTTGACATTTTAAAACAAAGAAGTTATTTACATCCAAAATCATCCCAAGGCAGGACGAACAACATATTTTACAGAAAGATGTGGAGATTCTAAGGCATAACTAAATGCATTTTTCTGCTGTACTGAGAATATTATTTTTCTGTTTCCAAATCTTGTCTAGGAACAAAGTTTGCCTGTTGTCCCCATTTGAAGGCAAGATTTGAATATATTTTTTTTCCTTTTATTACTCTTTATTTCTGGGAGCAGTCTTGGAAAAGATCCTCAACCACTGAATTGTAATCGTTTTTTCCACGTCCCTCTTGAAATCCCATCATTTCTGATTGCTCTGCCCTATGACTTATCCTTAGAAGTCCTGATCCACTTAACAACCTAGAACAGTCAATACTCCTTGGGGAAAAGGCGCCCTTGGTCTGGCAATAATATTCAGTGTATTATAATTTCATCCTCATAATGATTTCTTTTTAAAACTGTCATTTACATTGATTGGCTTTATGCCTCAGTGTGCACTTAATGTGTAGCTTTGTCTATAAATTTTATCTTGCGTACACTGGAGGTTGAGGAAGGATGCAGTGGATGAAAAGGCTCTGTAATGGTCGTTCCTTCACCCTTTTTATTGTTCAGTCAGTAAAGAAATTCCAAGCTGAACTTCAGATGTACCGGTAGCTAATCAGTCATAAACTCCTTAGTTGGGTGTTCAGTTTTTTTTAAAAAAAAGGATGAATTACAGATATTTGATTATCACTGGGAAAATCAGAAGCTTGCAGATGTCATGTCAAAATTATTTATTAATTTGGGTTGCCAAGTTCAAAAAGGCCACTGTGTTTGGTTTCTAAGCATGATATTGCCCTATTTATATGATTCCAGTTGGCATCTGAATATATTCTTTTGGTTGAGAAAAGATTCTGTAGAAGGAAAACATATGAGTTGGCTCATCTTCCCCAACTTGGTAGCCTCAGAAACATTGGATCAGAAATCCTATAGTCTTCATTTATCACAGGAATGTTTGTCTGTAAGGATAACATGACTGTTCAAAGTAATTGAAAGTACTTTTGAGAAGTCTCTTTTTGGATGTGTTTTCACTATGAAATAACAACATCCAGCAGAGACACTAACTAAGTGCTTGGAAGAAGCAGGTACCTTATTATTCTGCTAAAATGAGGAATGTTTTTAAGTATTAGACTTGTACCTAGAAGTGTGAAGTAAGGGTTCAAATAATTGCTAACAGACCTTCTGTCAAGTCTGCATCCTTTGTCTTTAAATTAGGGAACTATTAGTCAAGTTTCTCCAGGTAATCAGAAGGGAAGAATATCAGAATATCAGAGTTGGGAGGGACTTTCCAATTCTGATCCTATGTGTGGTCCTGTGTTCAGGATTAACAACATGTGGGAATGACCTTGGAAGAAAGGTGGAAGAACCATAAAGGTAAAGGTTCCCCCGCACATGCGTGCTAGTCGTTTCCAACTCTAGGGGCCGGTGCTCATCTCCGTTTCAAAGCCGAAGAGCCAGCGCTTGTCTGAGGACGTCTCCGTGGTCATGTGGCCGGCATGAATAGATGCCAAAGGCGCATGGAACGCTGTCACCTTCCCACCGTAGTGGTCCCTATTTTTCTACTTGCATTTTTATGTGCTTTCGAACTGCTAGGTTGGCAGAAGCTGGGACGAGTAACAGGCGCTCACTCTGTTACGCGGCCCTTGGGATTCGACCCGCCAAACTGCCGACCTTCTGATCGACAAGCTCAGCGTCCTAACCCACTGAGCCACCACGTCCCTTGGAAGGACCATAGATTAGACAATATTCAGATAAGTGGCAGGGGAAACAAAAACAGAATAACAGTTTGAAGGGACCTTGGAGGTCTCCTAGTCCAATCTCTTGCTCAAGTAGGAGACCATATATGATTCTGGACAAACGGCTATCCAATCTCTTTTTAAAAATCTCCAGTGATGGAGCACTCACAACTTCTAAAGGCAAGATGCTGTTTCAAACATCGAAGAAAGCAAACTTAGTGTGTAGAAAATGTCAGGGTGGATTTCAGTGGGAAAGTTTACATTTTTAAATGCTCTCTATTGTTAACTGCGGTGGGAAGGTAACAGCGTTCCGTGCGCCTTTGGCGTCTAGTCATGCCGGCCACATGACGACGGAGACGTCCTCGGACAAGCGCTGGCTCTTCGGCTTTGAAACGGAGATGAGCACCATCCCCTAGAGTCGGAAATGAGTAGCACGCATGTGCGGGGGAACCTTTACCTTTACCTTATTGTTAATACTGCTACTAAAAAGTGAGCTTTAAATGGATTTGAGTGGAAGAACTGAACCTTTGCTTATCCACTCCATTAAGCATAGACAAAACTAGTTAGATCATGCCCAGAATTAAAGCATCAGGAAAGTTGAGGGTTGTTATACTTGGAGCTTGGGATGAATTAGACCGATATTTCTTTAGCCCAGGATTTCTTATCCTCCTGTAATTTTAAGAGGTGAGGACTTCAACTCCCAGAATCCCCATTCAGCATTCTGGGAGTTGAAGTCTTCACTTCTTTAAGTTGCAAAGATTGAAAAACACTGCTTTAGTCCATCAGTCTGTCTAAACAATGACCAACCAGTGATGGATAGGGAATCTTTTAAGCAGGACACATGCCCAGACAATATAACAGCACCCTTTATATTTTGTAGTACTTATTATCTCCTGTCTCTGATGCCAGTGTGCAATGACAGCCATAATGACTAACAGCTATCGAAAACCTTAGTTGGTGCTCACACAATGTACTAAGCTAAATTGTGCTGCTTTTTTCTTTGTGTCACTGTATCTTGTATGACTGCAGTCCCATAAAACATGAATATTTCTAAAGGGAAAATGGGCAGAATTATTTTTCAAGTCGAGTTGCAGCTTGCGTAATATGTTTTCCTAAAGCCAAACCATTCCTTTTCTCTTACAACTTTAATTTTTTAAATAACCTTTATTTGGGTGTGGGAAAACATGATAAAAGCCACTGTGTATATGCTGCATTCTTTTTCTTTCTTTCTTTTTTACTCTCAGTGGCTCTTCACTTGAATTTCAGAGCAAGTAGGACATGCATTGACTGGAGAGAGTTGAACAAATTACAGCTCTGAGATATTTTTTCCCCTCTTTAAAAAAGCCTTGTTTTGAATCATTATCCCTTTCATTCTGATGGAATTCAGCCAGATTTTATGTGACCTTAACACCCAACCATGAACAAGATTAGCCAATTGCCAGCTAATCTTTACCAGGCAAATCCAGTGGGGAAACAGACTAACAGAAAGGGAATCAGACACATCCACCCAGCTGCTTAGATTTGTAAGGAAGTGTTCTGCAGGCCAGCCACTCACTAAAATCCTTACATGAACTCAGTTGCTCATTTTGCAGAAAATACAAACGTTGATATTTGATTTCATGGCATAGTTACTATGCTACAGAAAGTCTATACAGCGCTTTATTTTTCCTCTTTCATCCTCTCCTCCTCACTCAACAGATCCAGGAAGAATAAATATTTTAGGAAGAGTGCTTGAGGATGGAAAATGGGAGAGCAAGTCAGGCCATCCGTCTCCCAAATCCTATGAGATTCTCAGACCCCTTGCGTAGTTTATCATCTCAATATGCCAGTTGGGAACCTCAGTCACCGTTAGGCTCCCCATCAGCCTGCAAGGTACAACTGTAATGAAGAGTAAAGGTAAAGGTAAAGGTTCCCCTGCACATGTGTGCTAGTCGTTTCCGACTCTAGGGGCCGGTGCTCATCTCTGTTTCAAAGCCGAAGAGCCGGCACTTGTCCGAGGACGTCTCCGTGGTCATGTGGCCGGCATGACTAGACGCCAAAGGCACACGGAACGCTGTTACCTTCCCACCGGAGTGGTCCCTATTTTCCTACTTGCATTTTTACGTGCTTTCGAACTGCTAGGTTGGCAGAAGCTGGGACGAGTAACAGGTGCTCACTCTGTTACGCGGCACTCGGGATTCGACCCGCCAAACTGCCGACCTTCTGATCGACAAGCTCAGCATTCATTGTCCATAAATGACCAATCTTGTAATTTTATTTGCAGAATTCAGACCGTGGGGTTCTTGGTGCTCTCTGAGCTTCCTCGTTTACTTGCAGAGATTTCATTAGCCAAGTAGAGCACTAATGATGTTGCCTAGTTGGGTAATGAAATGTCTGCAAGCAGATAATCAACAGAGAGCACCAAGAACTTCACAGTTCAACCCTGAGCTATAGATATTCTCTTCCAATTCAGACTCTTCACTGCTATGTTGATGAGATAACTGGCGCAGTTAAGCTGCTCTGAGGGAAGAGGAAACAGAGATAACACAGAATATCCACTTGATGTAAACTTTCTCTTGACATACAACCGTTGCCTACCTCTGTGTTACATTAATCTTTTGGGTAGAATGCTTTGCTCAATCTTCTCCATTTGACGTCTAGAATTCCAAAGCAGGTGGATATTTTAATGTCTATGCAGATAGATACACAGTACTTAACTCTGTCAAATATTTCCATATTTGACCTTCCTTTTCTTTTGATTCTATGACTCCTATATTACTATGATCCTTTGTATCAGAGGTCCCCAACCTTTTGCGCACCAGGGACCGGTTCCGTGGAGATAGGTTTTTCCGCAGATGAGAGGGTGCATGGTTTTGTGTGTTGCCTGAATCTCACGGATGGGGCTTTGTTTGTGTGGCCTGGCTGTTTCTGTGGCCCGGTACTGGTCCATGGACTGGGGGTTGGGGACCCCTGCTTTGTATCGTGCCTAGCACCTAAGGTTCTTTGTGTCTCTTTGTAGTGAATTCTCAGATCAACCACAGTTGGTGATTATACAGCAGCTATTGCAAGATTAATTTCTTAAATGTTTAGAAAGGGGTCAATTTTTGGTTTTGCAATCATTTTTGACATTAGAAACTCCTGGGAAAGCTCTTCAATGAATTACATTGACTTTTTTTTTTAGTCTCTGAAACTCAATACATGTTGTTGGTCTTGACATGGCAAGGGTCTCTAGAAGATGTTGGCTTAAACTTTTTATAATTATAATTAATTGTATAATTTATAATTATAATTGTGACTGGTTTCTATGTAGGTTGGTTGGGTTATTTGAGTATTTTATGTCTTCTGTCTTGATCATTTACTAGTGAATAACTAATTATCTGCATTTTTGTGTATGTATGCACAAATACACAGCCATGCTAATGACATGGTTATAGGTTGCATGCTAAATAACAGTTGGGGAGGAGTGTATTCACATGTTTTTTTTAATCCCATTTATATCCCGCCCTTCTCCGAAGACTCAGGGCAGCTTACAATCTAAAGCACAAATCAATGTGCTTAGCAATTTTGATTAAAGTGTGCTTATTTTTTTTACTATCTGTGATGTAATATAATTACTTTTTTAAAAAAATCCATTTAATTGTGTCTGATTCTTAGAGTCTGCCTGGACAAGTCCTTCAAGTTTTCTTGACAAGGATTTTCATAAGTGGCTTGGCACTGCCTCCTTCCTAAGGCTGAAAGAAATTGACTGGCCCAAGGTTACCCAGCTGGCTTTGTGCTTAAGGCCAGACCAGAACTAATGGTCTCCCAATTTCTACATTGATGCCTTACTCTCTGCACCAAACTGTCTCTCTAATTATATATTATCATTAACATTTCTCTATAATAATAATAATGCAATCCCAAAACATCTGGAGCCCTAGTTTGGGCTGAT
>NC_138213.1:7956304-8028804 GCF_964194415.1 Vipera berus
GTAGAATTGTGAATTGTGTACACAATTTGGCTTAGAATTATGTAGACAAAGACTTAGAATTGTGTAGACCAAATTCTCCAGCCCATC
Organism: Vipera berus; assembly: GCF_964194415.1. Lineage (NCBI taxonomy): Eukaryota > Metazoa > Chordata > Lepidosauria > Squamata > Viperidae > Vipera > Vipera berus. The sequence goes on from NC_138213.1 coordinate 7,956,392, forward strand.
TATCCCTGCATGAACTTTCAGATTGTTCATTAACCCCCAAATATTTCTTATACGAAAATAATCTAATAAATACAACTTAAATGATACTTGGCCCTTGAGCGTCCCATTGACCCGTGTGGGTCAGTATTGACTACTTTGAAAAAACCTGGTATAGCACAGCTGTTGGGTGAAGTTAAGAGTTATGGTTTATGGTTCTAGTACATTGTTTGAGCCAGTTATGGATTTATTTTTAATAAACCATGGTTAGACTGAATTCAAATGGTGACTCTTTTCTGACTCCATCTGGAACAATTAAACATTCATTCTTTTATTGAGTGGTATCTTTCACAAATTAGTGGCATGCATTTTTAAAGTTATATAAACTGGAGAGGTGTCGTTGGTATGTACAGGTCAAAAATAACTCATGACTTGGTTGTTGAATGGAATGTTTCATAGCTGCTTCTGGATAAATTTATATATCAAGGCACACAGGTAATCTTTTGTATATGTGTTTGTATATGTATTTAGTTTTCATCCATAGTTAGGCCAAATAGTATTTGCTACAACCTACAGGTTATGTCCTCTCTTATAAGCTCAAGGTGGTGAAAATAGGATCTCTATTCATTTTCCATGTTTTACACGTCCGTCCTTGTGAGATACGCATGGGTGAAAGATGTTGACTGGATCAAAGTTACAGCTGGTTTCCAGGTTTAAGTCAGCAATTTATGTAATATTTTGAAGAATTTCTATAGCTCTAACAATAATCAAACTGAACTTTAAAAACACTTAAACATACCTAAATCTACCAGCATCTTTTATCTGCTCCCCAAACAACCTCTTTAAGTGATTGATTTCATAGTTTTGTTTGAAGCTCTTATAAGGTGACAATGAGATTTTCTTCAATCTCAGACTCCACATTCTTGGTTTAATTCTAATTTCTTAAAAGAGTTTGAGTACTCCAGAATATCTTTTAAAACTTGTGCAGCCCCAATTACACCATCCTGTGCACTTAACATTTCTGGATAAGCCTTTTCCCTTTTCTTCCTTAGTTCATAGTCCAGTTATAATACGTAATAAAAGAAAATTAAATGCGTGGTCCTGAACATCAGTTCCACAGCTGCTAGCCACATTCTTTGATAATAACTATCTTCAAAGATACACAGCTGTAGATGTTCAGCTTTCAGTGGGAAGAGAAAGATTCATCTTCTTAGCAGAGCTCTCCTCTGAACCTTGCAAACCTTGGTAGCTTCTTCTGAGATATTATGAACTATGAAACAGTGGAATTTTTAGCTCCAGGGCAAGCCTAACAGATGGTATGTAAAATAAAATCCCATTGTTCTTTTTTTTAAAGGAGATGGGCTTCCAGAACTTGTAAAATCTGCCTTGTTATGGTGTTTTGTATGAAGATCAGAATGTGCAGGCATGCCACAGTTTTAAGTACAAAGTTGAAGCTGGATTTTAAGCACAATACCTTGGGGAACTGCTCTAAGCAACGATCTTAGTCTGACATTCCTGTTGTGTTCTATGAGAAGTGTTTAGTTGAACTGAACTGGGCCTATTATCTGATTATAATTAGAATAAGGTTCTATGTGTATTTCTAGCATTAATATAAAAATGTTTGGAACAATAGGACATGGTTATAATATGCTTCACTTCTTTTCCTGGATTGAGCTTCCTTTTTTTCAACTCTTGCAAAACTGTATTTCCCCCCCCCCCTCAATATCCTTGCTTGGCCACAATGCCTTGATCGCCTCTCAGTTGTACTATTGCAATCAATTCTACATAGGTTTGTCCTGGAAGGTCACCTAGAAGCTACAAGTGGTCCAGAATGTAGCAACTCAAGTTGTTATATATGCATCCTGTTTTGTCCACTACTATGAAACCTACATTTAGTTTCTAGTTCAATATAAAGGTGTTGGATGTCACCGTTAGAGTTCTACATGGCTCATGATCTGAGTTACTTTGGAATGCTCTCAACAGTTATCTGCCCATCCAATTAAATCAGGAAAGGAGGATTATCTTTAGATTAAACTCCAGAGAATTGATGCCATTTAGGGCCATGAGACAGGTCTCATTCCTTCTCATTTTGCTCCCCCCAATCTGTGGCACTGCATTCTTCCTGAGAGTGGCCACTAACCCTGATGGGACTTTGGGCAGTTGATATGACTGGATCCCTCCCAAAGGAAGGCTGACACTTTTTATGAAGTCTGGTGGTTGTTCCTTCTTGTGGTATATTGTGAAAAAATTATTTTAGCTATGTTTTCTGTTCTAATTGTCTTACTGTAAATTAGGAAGTCAAGCTATTCTAAATAGGCAATGATTGAAGTGGTCTATTAACCTAGGGACTGAATGAGCCTTAGTGGAGCAGTGGGCTAATGCCTCCTTAAGTAACACCAGCTGCCTGCAATTAGTGCAGGTTCGAGTCCCACCAGGCTCAAGGTTGACTCAGCCTTCCATCCTTCCGAGGTAGGTAAAATGAGGACCCAGATTGTTGGGGGCAATAAGCTGACTTTGTAATAATGCCGCTTGGCGGGGGGGCGCGAAAGCCCTAATAAGCAGGCATATACATAGAATGAAGGCTATTGCTAAGCACATTGATTTGTGCTTCTTAGATTGTAAGCCGCCCTGAGTCTTCAGAGAAGGGCGGGATATAAATGGGATTAAAAATAAAAAATAAAAAAATAAAAAAATATAGCAGTAGATGGTCATTGCCCTTTCCCAGGGTTCTTTCTAACTTCTCAATTAAGCCCTGAACATTCCTAGTGTTTCTCCACTCAAAAACTAATCAGTCACAACCCTGCATAGCTTGCATTAGGGGTATCTCTGTTGGCCATGCAATCAAAGTCCCATCCAGTGGTGACTGTGTGCAGCTTCATTGAAACTCTATGATCAAAATCCCACCCCATTGCTCAGTCATGGGCTTCATCTTGACTTTTTTTTTTGACACTTCCTGCAGATTCCCTTGAGCCCAGATAGAATTGCCCCAGTGGTGCCCCCTGTGGAGACATAGAGAGCTGCTGTGATTTATATCTAAGAAGCTTAATGTTTTATAATCCCATCTTCTGAATCATTTGTACTAAGTCCATTATCTGAAAAAAACAACAACCCCAAAGCTCTTCAGCCCTTGGTTCAATTTTTAGACCAAATAAATCTTTAGGAATGCAGAGGAAATCTTTTAAAGGAGAAAAAAAAGCAGCTTAAGTATAATGTTGTCCTATTTGCTGTCTCCTTGTCTCTTCACTTGACAGTTGCCTATGATCCATTTAGGACTATTTTTCTTGTCTAATTATTACAATATCTTCCAGGATAATTTGCATAGTCACAGCCATGTGGCATTCACATGGGGTCAACAGGAAGATTGGCTACATAATAAGCCAATCAGGTTTAACTGCATGATACCACTGGTGTCAAGAAAAACAACTGAGAATGAGTAAAAAATGAAAAAAAAAATCTCTCTAAAAACTATGACCTTGGCATAAAGTTTTAGGATATTTATGAGAAAGTAAGTTCTAACTCAGTTTCTCTTAAATTGCCAATAGTTTGACTTACCATTCAATCATCATCATCATTACCATCTCATATTGTTTATTGTTAAATTTCCTTAGAGAGGAAAAAAAGAGAATGAAATAAAGATTCACAAATTATAAAAACAGCTCAAAGAACAATTAACCAGTGGAACAACCTGCCTCCAGAAGCGGTGAATGCTCCAACACTGGAAGTTTTTAAGAAGAGACTGGCCAGCCACTTGTCTGAAATGGTATAGGGTTTCCTGCCTGAGCAGTGGGTTGGACTAGAAGACCTCCAAGGTCCCTTCCAACTTATTATTATTATTATTATGTAAGGTATTAAAAGAAAAAAAAATAAGAAAAAAATTCCATCTTAACTTGGGAAAGAAAACTAGACAGAAAAAAAAACAGCAGGAAAGAAAGAATTAAATTTTAAAATTAATTAAATCATGGCCAATTAAAATAAATTAAATTTAGCCAATTAATTATGGATTTACAATATTGATAACTATTTTGGAATGCTTCACTAAAGTGGAAGTTCTAGTGAACATGGCAAGATTTAGTTGAAAATACGCTTCTATAGGGTATCACATCTGGCTCTTACATGCTGCATCCAAATCAGACTGTCAAATTGTAAATAAATACATTTACAATCAGAACCTCTTCACATCACATAGAATTGTCTCAAAGGATATACAGTGGTGCTAATTACACTTGGAAGGTTTGCCATCACATTGCCTGTTTTTCTCTGTGGCAAACATAGTAGCAGGGGTGCTGTCGATGTGTCTGTTGAAGGAAAACAAATGTTAATCTACCACATTGAAAAGGGACTCACAAGAAAGAACATGTTTGCTTGTCCACTGAGCTATTTAGAGTGATTATTCTTATCAGGGCTTTTTTTTGTCATAGAACGCTCAGAACGGAGTTCCGGCACCTTTTTTGGATGGAACCTTGTAGGGTAGGCAAGGCGGGTTGTATGACATGTGTGAGTTCCGGCACCTTTTTCTTTTACAAAAAAAGCACTGATTATTATTATTATTATTATTATTATTATTATTATTATTATTATTATTATTATTATTATTATTATTATTAAATTTATATGCCACTCATCCAACTGTTGTGGCAATTCTGGGTTGCTTACAAAAGGATAAAAAAGGTAAAAAAAGATAATACAGAATGATTAAAATTCTGAAGATTCAGTGAGCAACCAAACACCAGAAGGAGATGAGCAGGCTGAGCTGGAAGGTGGGGTTAAACATGTCATGAGTTTGGAGCCATTATGCAGCCACAAGAGACCCAAGTCCTTATTTAACATGAATTTAGCTTTGACCATTAGTTGACTAGACCCCTGTGTGTAGGTAGCAATAATAAATTCTTCAAAGTTTTGAACTCAGCAACTGTTCCTGGTTCTTTGACCCTGCAAAAAACAAGAATATACTTTATCCAATTGTTAGGCTTGCCCTGAAAAGTGGGGTACCAGTTTTATCTGATTCATCTCTCCCTAATTTTATTACACCAGAAGAAAGGAAATAAAAAACATTAAAAAATGGAGACACAAGTAAAAATAGGATCCTTTGAGTTGGATTTGACTCCCATTAACATGTCAATGAGATCTTCTTGGCAACAATAAGAAAGTAAAATGCTCCTTTACTAATAATATTAGAGTTTGTTTTATGTATCCATCATATTGGCTTATTTTTTGATCCATTTTTAAAAGCCGCATAAACTCTGCAAACTAACGTAAAATATTGCATATCTGACTTTTGAGAGATGAAAAAATGTTTAATTGATCTCTTCCTATTCCTATATATGTATTAAAAAATGCTCTTTTTTCCTCTTATCTGCTGTCCTGAAATACCAGGTTTCTGTTGCTAAGTGAGACAATTGTTACGTGAATTTTGCCCATTTTATGATCTTTCTTGCCACAGTTGTTAAGTGAATCATTGCAGTTGGGAAGTCAGTTAATATGTTTGTTAAATGAATCTGGTTTTGCCATTGACAGAAGGTCGCAAATGGGAATCACATGACCCTGGGACACTGCAACTGTCATAAATGTGAGTCAGTTGCCAAGTGTCTGAATTTTGATCATGTGACCCTCACGTGACCATGGGGAAGTTGCAACTGTTGTACGTGTAAATAATGGCCATAACTTACTTTTTTCCCCAATGCCATTGTATCTTAGAATGGTCACTAAACGAACTGTTATAACATGAGGACTATCTATATAAAACATTGGGAAACATTCAAATGTGTGCTTCCATATTCTCTCTCTTGTACTTTTACATATGGGCATTAAATACGAGAACAAAAGGATTCTCTTAGGTTTCCTTTATTGGTTTCTGTGACTTATTATCAGAGTATGGAATAATTCTCTTGATCAACTCACATATACTATATAATGATATCAGTACAGTATTAAATTGTTATTAAGCCAGGAAGATACAAGCTGTTTTTCATCTATGTTGAAAGACTTCAAATGCATATTCCAGATAAAGTTCCTTTGAATATTGTCTTTTATCTGTTGTAGTGAAGGGCTCAGACAAAATATTTGATATTGTCTTGTGGGGCAGTGGACAGATGACAGAGTAATTCTCTTGAAGCACAGTTGCACATTACATTGATTCTGTCTGAACGCACTGTTTTATCATGACTCCGTAATTTCTTGTACTGTGGGAAGGTCATCAGTGAAGTGTAACCTAACGACCAATTCGTCATTCATCAATTCGGGAGCTAGCACCTCCTCCAATAAACCATTTGAAAACTGCAAAGATGGAAAGCATGCGTGGGAGAAGCAACATATTAAAGATGTATTTTTGGAACCGGTAGGGTCAGAGGTAATAAGAAGTCAGACTCTTTCTTCCTGATGTTTTGAAGTATCTACCCCAGCATCAAGAGCAGCCCAAACGTCAGAATAATATCTGCTAAATCCTGCAGAATCTCGAAGGCTGTGCATCCCATTAAAGCAGCTACATTTCCATTATCTTTTCAAATACTTTGAAGTTTCAGAATTATCTATGGAATGAAAGTTGCAGTTCCTTGGATTACAATAATTTAAATGTTTACTTCTCCATTGAAAGGAGTGGAAGTTTAAGCAGATTAAGGGGTTCTTCCTTAACAGTGAATATAGAAATGTACTCCCGAGGCTATAAAGAGGTTCTTTCTTTTTTGGTTCCCCTCCTTTTTTTTCTCTCTGCTCTGTTGCCAATGTTCAGTGATGCCTGTATGGATTTGCATAGTTTATTTCATGCACTAACACTTGTGCAGAAGAGTGGAAAAGTGAGACTTGAATGGACAGCTGGAAGCTCAGGTGTACACAGCCAACATTATCTTTTTGACTGTGGAGGTTGGGAGAAGGTTCCATCTGGCAGGATTCACCAACCGCTTGGGCAGGTGTATTTTCCACGTAAACAGTCTGATTGGATCCCAGAAGGAAGAGGCATGGACTGCTCTTTCCAACATTCCCAGCAGCCAAACCTAAACTCAAAGAGACCATCAGTTGTAGAATATTTTCAGTGATTTTTTTTTTATACTTTCTCTGGGTTTGAACGAGAGACTATTTGGTCAGTTGTTGTTTCTCTCTGGATGACATTTCAAAACTTTGCTTATTTTGCAGAGAAGAGCAACAAAGATGATTAGGGGAGTGGAGGCTAAAATATATAAAGAACGGTTGCTGGAATTGGGTATGTGTAGTTTAATGAAGAGAAGGGTGAGGGGTGACATGATAGCAGTGTTCCAATATCTCAGGGGCTGCCACAAAGAAGAGGGAGTCAAGCTATTCTCCAAAGGACCTGAAGGCAGAACAAGAAGCAACGGATGGAAACTAGTCAAGGAGAGAAGCAACCTAGAACTAAGGAGAAACTTCCTGACAGTTAGAACAATTAACCAGTGGAACAACCTGCCTCCAGAAGTTGTGAATGCTCCAACACTGGAAGTTTTTAAGAAGAGACTGGACAGCCATTTTTCTGAAATGGTGCAGGGTTTCCTGCCTCAACAGAGGAATGGACCACCAAGGTCCTTTCCAACTCTGTTATTCTGTTATTCTTAACAAGCCTGATATTGCCCTGTCCTCCCCCACCCCCCAGTTTATCTCTCTGTTGTAGCTCACCGCAACTTCTCCCTTTTTAATCCACTGTCTTAGGCTTGATCCAATTTTATCTAACTACTTGAGACCAATAAATATTGCCCGTCCTGGCAGTTGCTTTGCCACTCAGTAAAGATTTAGCTTTGTTCTTAGAGAGTTACCGATTCATTTCAGAGCTACAGCTTCAAGGATCAGATGCAGACGTTCCATTTCAATTGTAGTTTGTCAATAGGTGATGATTGGAGTTGTATTTTTAGTGCCGTCACATCATTCTTACCTTGCATTTATATAAGCACCCCAATAGCATTTTTGAAGTGGTTAGGATGAAGTGGTGTATGATATGTCAGTGTTTATCAAGAATAGTGTGATTGCATATTGCCTTTCTGATGCAAAATATGCAAATGAGGCTAGAAAACGGCAGGATTTCATATAGCTTCATAATATTGTAATATAAACAGGCTGAGGGTCAAAGAAATAGGTGTACGCTTTAGATATACACATTATTTTGTGCAAAATCAACCCTGGAGAAATGACATTCCACTCCAATGCATTAAAACCAACCTGCCTGTTGTGCCATTATAAATCAGGGTCTGTCTGTCTCTGTCTGTCCATCATTCTCATTCTCTCTCCCTCCCTCCCTCCCCCCCTCATCTGTCTATCTCTATATTTGCCTGCTATGTCTGTCTATCTATCTGCATCTGTCTGTTCGTCCATCCATCCATCCATCCATCCATCCATCCATCCATCCATTCATTCATTCATCCATCCATCCCTGTATACACACACTTGCTGTAATGGATAGCATGTTGTAAGTGATGTATAATACAAATAGGAAATATAGCCTGGTTTCCTAATCTGTACACTAGGATTTATGACGAATTCCTACATTAATAGATCCAATACACCTGTGGCTTCAATTAATTCAAGGCATTCTTGGTTTATTCCATCATTTAGTGCACAGTAGGCTGTTGGCAATGTAACTGTTGACCACCTTTTGTATGTTTTGGCTCTTCCTGGGATGTCACTATCACTCTTTGTTCCGTTCTGTCTTTGTGGTTGGTTGAACTTGCAAGTCACTCCTAGATAAGCCTGCACAGGGCAACTATTGTGTGAAGAAAGCAGACTTTTCTGCTTGCTTGTAACACATTCTTTGAAAACTGTCCATGTGCAGTAACATTTCTGATGGGTAATTAATGTACTTCGGACAAGCAGTGGGGAATATATTACCCTTCAGATTTTGCTCTTTTTTTTTTTTGCTCTCCCTTTTAGTATCTTGTAATTTTATTTTTATGTCCTGTTTGTTTCAATAAAAAGCAATTAAAAATGCTGTTGAACTATAATGCCTAGCCATCGTCTAATACCGCTAGGCCTTGTGATCCAGGGATATCAGTCAAGAAATGAGGTAGATAGGGTCTTCTCTTTGTACCAGGCTGCCCTTGAATAAGACCCATTCTTATCATCTGATCTTAAACTTCAACAGGCAAGTTAATAAACGCAACTGAAAAGGGATTATTATTTTTTTGTAAAAAAGAAAAAGAGGGAAACGCCAATAAAGAGTTGGCTTTGATGATTTCGGCAGACGCTGCATTCATAATGCATAGACTGGAAACCAAACTTGCCAACGAAGGCCCGGAAATGCTATAGAACCCTTAGAAATTTGGTTACATTTTAAATAAGGATAAAAGCCAGTTATCAAGCGATACTTAATTTTTTGCTTTCCCCAGATCCCCACCCAGTTTTTAAGCTAACAGATGTAAATATGTGAATGCCAAGAGCCTCGTTTTTCATTCTCTGGTAATGAATCATAGTTGCGCTTTAAAAAAAAATTAAGCACAGTTTAAAAAAGAAAAGAAAAAAAAAGAAGTAGTTAATGTTGTAACATGCTGACAATTTAACCTGGCCAATATTTTTATTGCCTTGTACAATAAACCTAACAGAGCACAACTTGCTTTTTGACTGGTGGAAAATCGGTTATGAATCGCCGGGGAACGACCAATTTTTCAAACGCAGCAATTCATTCACACTATAGCCGCTAATACTTTTCCCCCCTGTTCACTTTTGCTGTTATAATCTTTTGAGGATATTTTATCACAGCAATAACCTCCTGAAAATCAGTCTTTGCTGCAGTTAATGACTGGACAGCTGGAGCATTATCAGAGCTTCGGCTCTTCTGCCAGCCATTAACTAACAAACCAGTTGTTATCCTGCAGGTAACAACCAAGGTCTGGTGGAATTTCCTTGACAATGTTTCGCCCGAACCCACTTTTCTATTTCAGCTGAGCTTCATGGATGGAAAAAAGAAAAAGAAAGGAGCGCCATTCACAAAGAAACAGCTGTAAGAGCAAAGGAATTAAGAAGGACAAATTAAGAATGAAATCCCTAAAATAGATAGGGCTGGGTTTTTTTTACTTCTGCCAACTTTTTTTTAAAAATTTGGGGAAGGACGGGACTAAAAGATCGCCCTGTCCTTGTTTTGAAATTAGAGAAACAAAATTTAACAAATTATTCAATCGCAGTAAAATTGCACCCATTCCAAGAACGTATGCAAGATTTACTTACATCTGCTGATACCTAGCTCGCTCTTGTTGTGGTCAAGTGTAAATTTATTAGGCTGACACTTTACCTTTGATTTTTCTTTCTTTCATTTCTCTCTGTCTTGCACACTGAACACATACACACACATAAACACACACACGCTTATACTCATACACATTCAAAGTCCAAGTTTTGAATCTCTTAGTTGTATCTGCACATTCTAGGGGGTGAGCATAATGTTAAGCTTTGCAGATAACATTACACTATCGGTGATAGTTTTATAAATAATACTGACTTGATTCGCCCATCACACTATGCCAAAGTAAACAAAGTATAGAAAAAAATGTGATACATGAAGATTAGTTGGTCAGTACACACTTCAGTCACTATATTGAATAAATAACTTGAAGCTACCAAATCTATTAACTTTGTAACTAGCTTTCCAAAACCTTTGTGCATTCCTGCTTATGATTTAACACAATTGATATACCCAAGTTATGTTTTGGACTTTATTATTTTAAAATAGCTACCCACTCTGTCTTCCAGTCTGCATGGCAAGATGGTTTTGGAAGTGGTAAGTGGAAGTCTACAGCAAGTTATCCTGATATTGCCAAAATAATAGGCCCTGTAACCAGTGGCGGGATTCAAATATGTGAACAACTGGTTCTCTATGTGGATGCCGCTTCTGGAAGTCCATTCTGGGCCTGGACAACAAAAAATTAGCTATCGGTTCTGCCAAACTGGTGCGAACTGGCTGAATCCCACTACTGCCTGTAACCCCAAATAGCTTGGTGATGGGGAACAGTGTGATCTGTAATTAATTCTTAGTTTACAGTCTTTCTCTCCCATGCAATGTTTTGTTGAGCATAGGTTATCAGATCCAGCATTCACAATTTACATATTGCTGTTGGAGATCAAGGAAACACTTACTTGATTGTCAGACATTGACAAGGTCCAGGTCCATTGTGAACAAGGAAGTTGCCTCACATATCTTTAGTCCAACATTCCCTCTTTAGATTATGCTCCATGACCAGAAAAATCTTTAGTGACTTGATTGACATGGTGCCAAGTAAGTTAGGACAGATACAAACTGAAGCTACTGGATCATATTTGTGCTGAAATGTAGTTCCTTTAGTCATTTATGTTTCAAAGCCATCACATTTTTCACTGTGTACTCTGAAATATGCAGGAAGATGGATGTCAATCAAACACACATAGAAGACATGATTATCAAGGTCTTCAGAATGATTTTCATTAAAAGGTTGTGTCATTACACATAACTGAACACTTGAAAATTCAGAAAAAACCCTAGATAGTGAGAACTAGAATAGAATAGAATAGAATAGAATAGAATAGAATAGAATAGAATAGAATAGAATAGAATAGAAAATAGAATAGAATAGAATAGAATAGAATAGAATAGAATAGAATAGAATAGAATAGAATAGAATAGAATAGAATAGAATAGAATAGAGCTGGAAGGGACCTTAGAGGTCTTCTAATCCAGCCCCCTGCTCAAGCAGGAGAACGTATGCTGACTCAGACAGGTGATTTTTTTAAAAAAATTCCATTTAAAGACTCAGGGCGGCTTACAAGCTTAGCAGTAGCCTTCATTCTATGTATATGCCTGTTTATTAGGGCTTTCACACACACCCCAAGCGGCATTATTACAAAGTCAGCTTAATTGCCCCCAACAATCTGGGTCCTCATTTTACCTACCTCGGAAGGATGGAAGGCTGAGTCAACCTTGAGCCTGGGGGGACTCGAACCTGCACTAATTGCAGGCAGCTGGTGTTACTTAAGGAGGCATTAGCCCACTGCTCCACCAAGGCTAGTCTCTAGTCTCTTCTTGAAAATCTCCAGTGATGGAGCGCCCACGATTGCTGGTGGCAAGCTGTTCCACTGGTTGATTGTCCTCACAGTCAGGAAGTTTCTCCTTATTCCAGGCTTCTCTCTTTGATCAGTTTCCAACCATTGTTTCTCGTCCTTCCCTCTGGTCCTTTGGTGAACAACCTGGCCCCCTCTGCCTTATGGCAGCCCCTCAGGTACTGGAACACTGTTCCAGGTCTCCCTTATTTCTTCTTTCCTTTAGACTAGCCAAACCCAAGTCCCACAGCTGTTCTTATGTTTTAGTCTCTAGGCCTTTGATCATCTTAGTTGCTCTTCTCTGATTGTTTTCCAAACTCTCAACATCTTTTTTGTGATACGGTGACCAAAACTGGCTGCAATATTCCAGGTGTGGCCTTACTAGGGTTTTATAAAGTGGTACTAATACCTCACGTGATCTTGATTCTATGCCTCTGTTTATACAACCCAGGATTTTATTAGCTTTTTTGGCTTCTGCTGCACACTGCTGGATCATGGTCAAGTGATTGTCCACTGGGAGTCCAAGGTCCCTCTCACAGTTGTTGTTGTTGTTGTTGTTGTTGTTGTTGTTATTATTATTATTATTATTATTATTATTATTATTATTATTATTATTATTATTATTATTATTATTATTATTATTATTATCTGTTTTTAAGCCAGGTCTCACTCAATCTGTACTTGTATCTTTGGTTTTTCATGCCTAAATGTAAGACTTTGCTTTTCTCCACATTGAAACTCATTTTGTTGGATAGGGCCCATTGTTCAAGTTTGTCAAGATCTTTTTGGATCCTGAGTTTGTCTTCTGGGGTGTTGGCTACTCATGCCTTGTTTCTTTTCACACTCATGTTTTCTGAAATCATAGCTTATATTGACTTTGTGGAGACACAGAGCAAGCTAAGACATAAGCATGTTTTACAAACCACAATGACTGCGATTTGTTTGGTTTCTTAATCTGGAATCAAGAGAGCCCTTGGGAATTCATGAGGATCTGGGAACCTAAATGGGAAAAAAATACAAATATATTATGAAAATCTCTCTCTCTTTCATCTGCATATATTTATCTGCATCTCTTTGTTTATCTCTCTATCAACATTTGGGTTCCATAGTTTTCATCAGACTGTCAAAGCAATCCATGGTACAAAAGGGTTCAGAACCTCTCTTTTAAGGTGTTATTGAAACCCAGCCATATCTTCCTATTAACATGGTAGTTTTACCTTTCCTGACATCCCTACATGATCCATTTCTTAAAAGAGAATTAAGGAAGAAAAAGCTTCTATACATATCAAATCTGTTGAGAGGCATAATCACGAACTATGAATGCATGGGGTGGGGAAAGGAGAGAGTGTTTTAAAAAGCAAACAGGAGAGATGCCCAGAAGGCTAAACTAAAGAGTTCTGAGCAAGAACAGGTCAATTTCTAAATTACTTTCCCCTGCAATCAGGTTAATTGGAGATGCTGGCTACAGATTTTTTCTCTTGTATGCAAAATCATTTAATATTGTGCAAATTAAAGGACAAAACTCTCCACTGGAAATCAGGAAGCTTAGAACGTGTGTGTGTTTGTTTGTTTGTGTCTGTGTATCTACATGCTAACATTTTGTTGAAGATTTTATTTATGACTGAATTCAAAATCCCCCCCTCCTCAATGCCGGTTGCTGGGATATGCTGCAAAATTTCAGTCTATCACTCTGCTCACACAACATGTTAAAATAAATATCATTATGACTTTGCATAACGGCTTAATTCACACAATATATGCTAAGACCCAATACTGTTTCGGTTTAGCTAACATGTTTTATAATCTATAGGATAACTGTATTCCCACAAATTCAGGGAAACGAGTTTTGTTAAAAAAAGATTCTGTTTCTCCTTTAATCACCTGATCCAAATTGCTTTAAAAAAAATTCTGAACAATGCATCTTTCTATACTGTTTTGTCTATATAGTTATTTTTCCCTCCAAAATAAGATGTAATTGTTTATTTACTTACTTACTTAGCCTACAGAGTTTCCATTCTTCGTTATATTATCAGTCTGAGATTTCTACAAAGATGTTTATTAAGAGCCATCAAACCATTTCATGAAAGGTGAAAACATTCTTACTTTTGATTCTGTCCATTTTAAGCATGATTCTCCTGCATTTACCTGGCAGATTCCTGTGCTTACTTTTTACAGACATTTTGTTTTCCCTCCAGCTTAAATGATTCTTGATTCCCCCACCTTGTTTTTTTCCCCTTCCTTTTTTCCTGGTTGTTTATCAGATCTGTAAGTAGATATGCTCTGTTCATTGCTGCCGTTGTTTTTAAAAGGTCATTGGGAAATTGACAGTGTTCAGCTCCTATTTGTGCCGCAATGAATGCATAAATGCTTTTTCCTTAAAGATCTTTCCATCATCAGATGTTAGTTGTTTTAACTGCTAATAGTAAGCTTTGACAGGACACCTTCTAATCAGAACCCCCTCACAAATTGCCCAACTCTATATGAATAACCAGTTTCCCATTGAAATTTAAAATCTCCCCAGGATGGACATTGGTAATGCTTTGAATGGTCTATCATAATTAATCCTTAACTGCTGCATTGGAATGACATGAGGTGGGCCTTAAACTATTGCATTTCTTGAATCCTACCTTTTCAGGATGGTTTCCAAAAGTGTTTGTTTCCATTATTCATTAGTAATAGTTTACTAATGCCCAGGTATAGACAGCCAGTGTCCCTCCAGATGGGTATGAACTGCAACTGCCAGCACCCATTATCATGGGCTATGTTTCCTGGAGATGCTGGGAGCCATTGCTGAGTAACATCTGGAGGGCTACTGGTTGCTCCCTTTTGGATTTACAAGTCCTAAACTCTGGACTGCTAAGTTCTTAGTTGAGATAAGAAATCGGTTAGGACCATAGAACAGTATGAACACCTTAGAAAGGATTCAAATAAAATTCCTGAGAAATATCTTCCAGGTTACAGTGCCTGGATTCACACAATATAATAAACCAAACCTGAACAAAACGTATTTGGATGAACGTGGCCTGTACACCCCACTGACACTTTGTCTGTTAATATAATTTAGATCAGGACTTTAGACCGGAGAATTTAAGCCAGTAGCTCAAGTGCAGAAGTCACTAAACTTCAAAGGCAAATTGGTGATACAGAGTTTTGGTTTTAAAGTTTATAATTAGCAAATTTGATTGCCCGGAATTTCAGAACATAAAGGGAAATGAGTTATTTCTAAATCAAGCTCAAAATAAAATTGTTCCATGATTGTATAAATTAAACAGCTTCCCAACGTTTAGCGATTCAGACCTTTTGAAAATGGCTGCAGCCATCTGAGTTGTAGAACATTCTGCATTTGGACCAGATCAAACAAAACCATTTCTTTTAATTGGGTATCAGGAGAAAAAGAGGCAGGAGAAGGAAGTAGTGCCAAAAGAGACTGTTTGGAGACGCTCCCTCATAAAGACCCAACCATCTTATTAGCACTCATCTAGCAGGATGAAAAAATAGGAAGAACAATTTTGTTTTTTTTTTTTAAAATGAGTTCTTTTTGGAAATATATCAGAATGCTACCCTATTTGACCTTTCCTATACAAAAATGATCTGCATTACTAAAAGTAATTGAGAATTTTTTTTTAAAGACAATTTTTTATTTTGGCATATTTTTGGGACTTTTTGACCTTGCAAATGTTGAACAAAACTTTGTTTGGGATTCTGTAGGCGAACCTAATCAGAGAGCCAGTTTGGTTAAGGCACTAGGGAAGAAACTGGGAGACTGTGAGTTTTAGTTCTGCCTTAGGCATGAAAACTGACCGGGTGACTTTGGGACAATCACTAGGAGTCAGTGAGTTTTAGTTCTGATTTAGACATGAAAGCCAGATAGATGACTTTGGGCCAATCAGCAGGAAACTGTGAGTTCTAGTTCTGCCTTAGGCATGAAAAGCGGCTGGGTGACTTTGGGCCAATCACCAGCAGACTGTGAGTTCTAGTGCCATCTTAGCCATAAATGCTGGCTAGATGACTTTCAAACAAACACCGCAGGAGACAGTGAGTTCTGGTCCTACTTAGGCTTGAATGGCAGCTAGGTGACTTTAGGGCTGTCATTCCCTCTCAGCCCAACCCACCTCACAGGGTGGTTGTTGTAGGGACAATAGGAGGAGCTATGTTGGGTATGTTTGCCCCCTTGAGTTGTTTGTAAAAATAATAAAGGCGGGATACAAATGAATAAATAAACCAATGTAAGTTTGATTTATTTTCTCCATAACCGGGATGTGTTGAGATACAAACTATAACCCTTTCAAAACCTGGCTAATTAAAATGTTCCCTAAGATATATCTGTAAGGGATGCAGTGGCTCAGTAGGTTAGGATGATGAGCTTGTCGATCAGAAGGTCGGCAGTATGGCGGGTCAAATCCTGAGTGCCGCGTAACAGAGTGAGCACCTGTTACTCATCCCAGCTTTTGCCAAACCTAGCAATTCGAAAGCACGTAAAAATGCAAGTAGAAAAATAGGGACCACTACGGTGGGAAGGTAACAGCGCTCCGTGTGCCTTTGGCATCTAGTCATGCCGGCCACATGACCACGGAGACGTCCTGGGACAAGCGCTGGCTCTTCGGCTTTGAAAGGGAGATGAGCACCGGCCCCTAGAGTCGGAAACGACTAGCACGCATGTGCGGGGGAACCTTTACCTTTACGATATATCTGAAACGGAATCATCGATCATTGAAATTGAAACACACACACACACACACACAAAGACCACAAAACCTTTTACAAAATAGTATTTTGAGCAATGGCACAATATGTGGGATTTAGTTCCTCTAATCCATGTTTTCGACTGAACCAGAAGTTCACGTTACAGATAATATAACCACTGCATAATAATTAGATGTAAGAAACAGCCTTGCTGGATATCCCAGAGGGGATGGTATAGTCAAATTGGCATAGAATTAAATTATTTTGCAAGCTCCTTTCTTTGTCCCTCCTCCTCCTCCCCTCTCTCTCTCTCTCTCTCTCTCTCTCTTTTGCAAAACAGAAGTGTTCAGGATAGAAGCCACTCAGACCTTCTGAGATTTGGGATCAGTGATTTGTTTTCTTTAAAAACATTGATTAACTGCATGAAGTCATCAAGGTCTTATATCTAAAATGCATAATATTGGACAGGGACCAATGATGTGTACAGAAACATCAAGGAGTCCCACCCTTCTCTTTTAGAGACAGCGTAGCTTAATAAATATCTCTAGTCTGAAAGAAAAAAAAAGGCTTTCAATTTCATATATGCACTCTTAGGAAAAAAACAAACAGGAAATAAAATAATGGATATGAATAAAATCTGCTTGAGATGACCTCAGCTCTGCTGACTCTGTAGACATATCCATGGTATCTTTCTGGCAACAATACAGAGGTGGTTTGTATGGACTTCTTTTTTGGCATGTTCATTCAAATAGACCAGTCTGCAGCTTTGGGATGTCTTCGAGGTCTTCTGGCCAAGTACTAGCTAGGTCTGGCTTTACTTTGTTTTTTTTAATCAGCTAAGTTCATTTAGGAGTTCACCTGCTAAGTTCACCTGCTGAGATCTCTATCTACACACAACTAAAATGAACTGGTGCTCCACTTTCACCAGTCTAGGAGTTATGATGGACATGGTGATGTTATTTGTACATTGCACTGTTTTAATTTGCCCTGTAAACCGCTCTGAGTCCCTCGGGAAAAGGGCGGTATATAAATCGAAACAAATAAATAAATACAAAATAAATAATTCAGTTGTGTCCAACTCTTGGCGATTCTATGGGCCAGGTCTCTCCACATCTTCTGAACCTTGCACTACTTCTTTGAGTTGTTCAGTGCTTTGGCTGGCATCAGTTTTGATGGGGCTGGGAACAATACTCAGCAAATTGGGATTGGCATCTGGTTAGAGAAATTGGGGGTGGGATGGCTCAGCGGTTAAGAAACTGAGCTTGTCAGCTGGAAAGATGCCATCCCAGGTTCGAGACCCAAACGCCACGTGCAGCAGGGAGAGCTCCTGTTCCTTGCCCCAGCTTCTGCCCATCTAGCAGCTTGAAAGTATTCCAATGTAAGTAGATATATAGCTACCTCGTTGGTTGGAAGGTAATAGCATTCTGTGCACCTTGGCATATAAGCCATGCTGGCCAGATGATCACAGAAGTGTCTTCAGACAGTGCTTGCCCCTTGTCTAAGAAATGGAGGTGAGCACTGTCCCCTAGAGTTAGACACAACTGGACAGGGGAAACTTTGACCTTTACCTGGTTACAGAAAGATATCCTACTTAATTATTGGTTCATTTCTGAACTGAATCTTAAAGGGAAGGACCGAGAAAGTGCTTCTTCTAACAGATACCTTTAAAACAAATTGAGTTTAATTTAGAATATGAAGGTATAGTTACCTCTACCTTACTGATCCTCTTAGTGTCCTATAGACCATTTCCCCCAAAGTCAAGATTTAGCATGGACGAATGCTTTCTTCCTCCACTTCCAACATATGGGGTCATATATGAAAGTTGGAAAATGCCTCTGGGTGGTGCGATCATATTACCTGAAATGTATGGGAAATGGATAGGGTCCTCTACTCTCCTAGGCTAGGGTGAATTGATTGGGGTGAATCCTGTGGCATCACCAAGCAATTTCATGCAATGACTTTTGACTTAATTCTACATGCAATCTTATATATGATTATCTGTTAACTATTTTGGGGTTCTCTGTGGTCTATGAGCCATGGTGGCGCAGTGATTAAAATGCAGTATTGCTGGCTAATTCTGCCAACTGGCAACAGTTCGATTCTCACAGGCTCAAGGTTGACTCAGGCTCACATCCTCCCGAGGTGGGTAAAATGAGGACCAAGATTGTTGGGGGCAAATATGCTGACTCTGTAAACTGCTTAGAGAGGACTGTAAAGTTTTGGGAAGCAGTATCTAAGCCTAAGTGCTATTGCAAAAACTCTAGAGAAAGGCACAGATGCATGTATTTATCACTCTGTGAAAAAATATGTGAACTTTTCCAGCAAGTAAATTTAACTGGAGGACCAAGATATCATAGCAGTACAGATGGAAACCTGAATGAGTGCAGGATCTTGAGGGCTTGGCCAAGTGCTGTTCGAGGCCAATGTATTATCTCAAGCTTCTTGGGTAAGGAGATTCTTCTTGTAAGGAAAAATTGTGTTGTTGGCAGTGGTGGTGGAGAAGGAAATAAACCACCAGAAAGATACACCAAAAGCATAAATCACCCAGTTTTCTTTATAATTACATGAGTGAAGACGGATGTCTCCTCTAAAAGCTCTCTTACCTATCATATTAAAATAATACTTTATTTTATATTTTGCTTAGACCTGTCTATCTTTTCAAGGTATAAAGTTGCTGTTATAAAATCATATTAAATTCAATTTTTGGTAAAGAGCAGTTACAAACATTTTCATCGTGGTAGGAAAAAAAAATCTGCCTTGCTTAGTCTGCTTTCTTATTCTTTCAATGTCATTTGAGAAAGTTCTTTTCTTTTTTGGCCTGTGATAATATCATTATCACAGACTCATGTTTCTAATTTCTACTTCCAGCTCCTGCATTGTTAATGTTAACTTCTATTGAACCCAACTCACAGAAGGCTAACGTTAATTGGGCCTTGTTTTGTTGTTGTCGTTATTATTAATCTGATTTCTACTCTGCCTTTCAGGATAACTTGATCATCTTTTTGTTTAGATTGCAAGCTAATAGTCAATAATGGCGTTTCTTTTGATCAAGAAACCTAAAGTGGGGAAAAAAATAGTGTACACTTTAACTTATATTATTCTGTGAAACATGACATCCTGATGGGGCTGTTTAACCAGGGTTCAGGTGTTCTGGACAGAAAAAAAACACCCTTATGTAATAGAGCTTGGTTAATATTAGTCATTAAAAATTATAATGACATTCTGCTACTTCCAAGATAGACAATTTTCTACCTGCAGTCTTATTTTAAGAACATTTTTTTCCCTCAGGTGGTTTATGCTTTGGCTACAGGGTTCATTGAGTTAAAAATAATTCTAGAATTTTACTGCATAATTTAAATGTAGATTGTATGGATCACAAACTTATGTTAATCCCCATATTATTTTTTTTAAGGTAATGACTTTGGCATCAGAAAATGATGAATGTGCATCACCCGTCTACTTAGAAATGAAAATCCAAATTTATTTTTTATGCGATTATCAAATCAGATCTCCATACTGTCCACTTTCAAAACCAAAACGAAGAAACGTATTAATAATATCATGAACTAGGAAAGAAAAAAAGCATTCTAGGCTGATACTAATCTCTTACATTTGGAAGTAAGTTTTTGTTTCAAAGCAAGGTTGGGCTTTAGTCAGAGTGGCACCTATTAAGTGTAAATTCTTTGACCATTAAATCTTTTTACTATCAAATCTTTATAAAAACTACTGAATTTAAATATTATGTATTAATAGTATCTATGTGATATACATCTGTGTTTGCTTTTGTTTATTACACTGTTGTAGAAACACTACCCACAGCTTTTACTTCCTTTCATTAATAATTTGGACATCATTTCCTTTATTTTTTATTATTATTTTAATTCCATTTATATCCCGCCCTTCTCCGAAGACTCAGGGCGGCTTACAAGCTTAGCAGTAGCAGTAGCAGAGGTCCCCAATCTTTTGGGCACCAGGGACTGGTTCCTTGGAGAGAGTTTTTTCCATGGACCGGAGGATGTGTGGTTTTGTGTGCTGCCTGCATCCCACGGATGGGGCTTTGCTTGTTTGTGCGGACCGGTTGCTGGCATGCCGCAGCCCATTACTGGTTCACGGACCGGGGGTTGGGGACCCCTGCCTTATACCACCATGTGGAAATTAAATGTGAGTTAACTAGAGAACAAATTTCTTTTGTTTTAAGAAACTGAAAAACTTAAATGTCTGTACACCAGTATAAGGAAAAAAAGGAGAATCAATTCCTGAATTATTCCCCGCAATGAATGGTTGGATAGATATAGAGAGATGGATAGAAACATGGATAGAGTTAGCTAGCTAGCGAGTGACACGTGTGAGAGAGATGGATGGAAATAGATGGATGGATGGATAGATAGATAGATAGATAGATAGATAGATAGATAGATAGATAGATAGATATGGATGGAGATAGGGAGAGGGATTGATAGATGCCTTTGTCAGTCTTAACTTCTGGTAAGTAACTGGATAGGTCCCTGCCATTTTCGGGCAGTTTTTTCAGAAGTGCTCTGCTGAAGTCTAATCCTAACCCTAGGACAGAAAGAGAGGACGTCTGTTCCAAAATCACCAGGATTAGAACTCTAATCTCTAGCCTACTGCCTTTAACAACTACACCAAGATGGCTCTCTCCATGTAGATAAGATTTGCAGAAGTTAATTAATTGAAATGTTTTTCCTTTGGTGACTGTCTCCAGCCATAGGAGCTGTCGGCTTGTCCATGGGAGCAACAGTGCGAGAGAACTATTTTTATCTCCTGTTGTGGCTTCTTAGGTGTACCCCACCAGATTTAGTCTAGCAAGCCACAAAGAAAAGATCAAGGCAGGTTTCTTCTCCTGTTTTCTTTGCTTTTCTATTTGTGACTTCCTAGATGCATCGGATGGGATGCATCTTTAAAGGGATGGTAAGACAGGCCCAGAAACGTATTGGGCCTGGTATTGTGTTTCTTCAAAGTATCCTGTAAATCTTGAGAAATTCTTCTACATCTTGCACTTTTCTGAATAGCAACGTGGTAGACTCTTCAATGTTTCTGTTTTCATACCGTAAGTTTTTCAAAAAAATTTTTTTATTTATTTTTAGTTAGCGTATGGCATCTACAAGAGGTCACGCGGTCACCGATATACAGCATTCTAAAACACATTACCTGTACAAACACAAACAGATGAGATAAAGTATTAAATTAGGATAAAGTCGTGATAAAATCACCATAGGTGCATAGAGTCGTAATAGGAAAGTTATTATAGCTCAGTATCTAAGGAAGTCTAACTGCTTCTGCTGTGGCTGCGATTGGATCAAGATTGCGTTGTGTGTTTTTTTTTAAAAATGTGATGAGCTTTATTTTGCAAGACAAGGTGGTTCTGTATTTAAAGTACAAATCAATTATTTTTCAAATGGTTAGCTTTTGCTGGTTACAAGCCTTAGGACATTGATCACAGAAGCTTATTGTACTTGACTGAGTCTTTATTTTTATGTGATAGTTTTTAATTAAATAGTATCCTCTTAGACAGTTTCCTCTGTCACAGAAAAACATAGATTACTTTGGCAATTTTTTTAATGGTAGTGATTACACAAATATTATTCAGATAAACTGAAAAGAATGTAATCCTTTGTCCAAGGTCTTTCTCTCCCAAGTTATATTTTTGAGTGATGGCATTCTGAATTGTAGCACTTTGCATCCATACTTCCAGTTAGACACATCGAAGTAGCCAAATCTTTGCTTTGAGCTTGTATAAACACAATATATAAAAAATGCAGTCTCTAAATTGTATGATGCAACTACTAGTCTGCCAGCTAAAATATTCTCATTGGTATGATAAGCCGGATGTGGACTATTTAAGCAAACTTTTGTGTACATCCTTTGTTGTGACTCAGGGCCAGCCTGTGGGTCCGACAGCCGGGTCCGATGTATCGGAGGACTCAGATGTGGGGGAGGAGGGAAACGAACCGGCTGATGATGATTTAGAGGCTTTGCAGAGTCCTCAGCCGGGGACCTCTTCTCAGCTGTGTGAGCCCGAGAGTGCGGAGGATGATGACCCACAGCTGGCCCTGTTCAAGGACGCCCGACGCAGGAGGCAGACGAGCAGGGACAAACAAAGAAAGACTATGGGACTCCTCGGGAGGAGGCACAGGGAGACCACGCCCTGAGCTCTCTATAAAAGAAGTGTTTGGGGAGGGGCTGGTTGCTGAAAGCAACCTTTTCCGCTTGAGAAGACAAGCTCTTGTGTTTTTGTTAACTGCGTAATTAAATCTTGGCAGAAGCCTTTTAGCCTTGGACGCTTTCCAGACTCTTCTTTTGATTAGGGGTGCGAGAAGAGGGCTGGTTCAGAACAGTTTGCTTTCAGCCACCCACCCCTTAATACTACGATGGAGCAGCTTCTTGCCGAGAATGCCCAGCTCAACCAGCAACTCACCTTGCTGGCCACTCAGGTGGCACAACTGCAGGCTCAGGTACATGCTGCCCCCCCACCCAGGAGGAAATGTCAGATAGCTATGCCGGATAAATTTGCTGGTAAACCAGAACTGTTTCCTGCCTTCCTGGGACAATGCCAGCTTTATATCAGCGTGAGAGCAGCTGATTTCCCCACTGACCGAGATAAGGTGGGATTCGTGTTGAGCCTTCTGTCGGGAGATGCAGCTCGTTGGGGCACGCCTCTGTTGGCACAACCTAGCCCTTTGTTGGATAACTTTGGGGGGTTTTGTGACCATATGCGCCTCATGTACGAGGACCCGATTAAGGCGCAGACCGCCACCCGACGTCTGAAAGCTTTGAGGCAGGGTCTGCGCCCCCTACAGGCCTATATCAGCGATTTCCGGCTGCTTAGCCAGGATTCCGCCTGGAATGAGGCTGCGCTCGTGGATGCCTTTCAGGATGGCTTGTCAGAGGAGATGTTGGATGAGCTGGCCCGCGTGGACATTCCCTCAGACCTGAATGGGCTGATCCATCTTTGTCTGCGGATCGATGCCCGGCTGCAGCAGCGTAAGAGTCGCCGTGCCACCCCACAGACCCCTGCCGCCCCTGTTGTGCGTGAGCCCCCAGTCCAGAGGGAGGAGCCAATGGAGCTGGGTGCCGCCAGGTCCCGTCTATCGGTGACGGAAATGGACAGACGACGATCGGAGGGGTTGTGTTTTTACTGTGGGGACCCTGGACATTTGGCTGCTTCTTGCCCGAAGAAGCGTCAGCGGGCGTCAGTGACCAAGCCTGCCCCGAGAAAGTCCCCTGCTTTGCTATCGGGAAACGGCCCGAGCCCGATCTAGACGGTGTGAAAGATCGGGCGACCCACAACGATCACGCCGAGCGACGCCGTTCCGACGGTGCCTGTGAACCTCTACGGCATTTGATTTTGGAGGCACGACTGATCCTTCCTGGCAAGCCAGAGGGGATTCCGGTCCATGCCTTAATTGACTCTGGGGCTACCACTAACTTTATGGATTCGGCCTTTGTGGCCAAATGGGCTGTTCCCCAGTGTCCGGTGGATCCGCCCATGCTTGTGGAGACCATCGATGGTCGAGTGCTCCTGTCCGGGCCTATCACGGCCGCCACGCAACCCGTGTGTATGGCCATCAGTACCCATGTGGAGGCCATTCAGTTCTACGTCACTTCGGAACTGCACTTCCCCGTGGTCTTGGGACTGGCGTGGCTCCGGGCGCATGATCCACAAATCTATTGGTCTCAGAACTTGGTCACCTTCCCAAGTTTGCAGTGCGTGGACCACACCCGCCATATCTGTGCCAGCCAGGTGGAGGGTTCCCCAGGGGTTTCCTTGCCTCCCGAACTGTCCGACTTTGCTGACGTGTTCAGTGAGTCAGAGGCGGACCAATTACCCCCGCACAGGCCCTACGACTGCTCCATTGACCTAGTCCCTGATGCGCCTCTCCCAGTGGGGCGTTTGTACTCCATGTCGGAGCCCGAGTTGGCTGCATTGCGGGACTTCCTGACAAAGAACTTGGCTCGTGGATTCATCCGGCCCTCGTCCTCGCCAGTGTCTGCGCCCGTGCTCTTCGTCAAAAAGAAGTCGGGCGAGTTACGGCTTTGCTGTGACTACCGGAAACTCAACGCCATCACGGTGCGTAACCGCTACCCGCTGCCCCTCATCCCCGAGCTCTTGGACCGACTCCGGGAGGCTAAGATCTTCACGAAACTGGACCTGCGTGGAGCTTACAACCTCGTCAGGGTTCGGCCGGGTGATGAGTGGAAGACGGCGTTTGGTACTCGCTATGGACATTTCGAGTACACGGTGATGCCGTTTGGCCTGACCAACGCCCCCGCTGTGTTTCAGCATTTTATGAACGACATCTTTCGGGATCTGTTGGACCAGTTTGTTGTGATTTACCTGGACGACATCCTGATTTACTCCCCGTCGCGTGAAGCGCATCATCAGCATCTCCGTCAGGTCCTGCAGCGCCTCCGGAAACATCGGCTGTTTGCCAAGTTGGAGAAGTGCCAGTTCTACCAGGTGACCATTGATTTCTTGGGCCACCGCATTTCTCCTGAGGGCATCGCCATGGAACCGAGTAAAGTTGAGTCGTTGCAGAGTTGGCAACCCCCGCGTCGCGTGAAGGATGTTCAGCGACTTCTTGGATTTGCCAACTACTATCGGACATTCATCCCTGGCTTTGCTGCCTTGACAGCCCCCCTCACCCGGCTCCTGCAGAAGAAGACTCGGTTCCAGTGGAACGCCCCCGAACAACAGGCGTTCCAAGCTTTGAAGGACGCCTTCATGAAGGAGCCCATCTTGAAGCATCCTGACCCGCAACGGCCGTTTGTCGTGGAGGCGGACGCCTCCGACATTGCCATTGGGGCCGTGTTACTCCAGGCAGCGACGCCCAACGGTACCCTTTTCCCTTGCGCGTATCACTCTCGGAAATTGAACCCCTCGGAGCGCAACTATACCATCTGGGAGAAGGAGCTGCTGGCCATCAAGGCAGCGTTCGAGGCTTGGAGGCATCATCTGGAGGGGGCGCGGCATCAGATCGAGGTCCGGACGGACCACAAGAATCTGGAAAGCCTGCAGACCGCTCGGAATTTGAACCAACGCCAGATCCGGTGGTCCCTCTTCTTTGCGAGGTTTGACTTCCGGGTGCGGTACATACCAAGCGGGCACAACCAGAGAGCGGATGCTCTGTCCAGGAAGCCCGAGTACACCCGAGTGGAAGACAAGCTTCCGCCCAGGACCGTGATCCCCGTCGAGTCTTTTGCTGCGGTGCGGGAGCCGGTGGATATACGGGCTCGGATCCGGGAGGCGCAGCAGCAGGAGGCGTGGGTGGCTCAGCGGAAGGAAGAGGTGGGGCCAGATTCGCCTTGGTCGGTCACGGATGGACTCCTGTATTATCGTGACCGGCTCTATGTTCCAGGAGGGCCACTCAGGGGACTCGTCCTCAGCCAATGTCATGATAACCCGGCTGCGGGGCATTTTGGCCTGTTCAAGACTCTGAACCTGGTCTCCCGTACATTCTGGTGGCCCCGAGTCCGACACGATGTCCAGTCTTATGTCACCTCCTGCGTCCCATGCAGGCAGGCCAAGTCAGCGACAGGGGCCCCGCCTGGTTTACTGCAGCCTTTGCCAACGCCCAAGAGACCCTGGGGGGCTGTGTCCATGGACTTTCTGACGGATCTACCCCCATCCTCCGGCTTCACGACAGTGTTTGTGGTGGTGGACATGCTGACCAAGATGGCGCACTTCATCCCCTGTCGCGGCTTACCGTCAGCTCGCGCCACTAGTCGCATGTTCATCCAACAGGTGTTCCGGCTGCACGGCCTTCCCGATAGGGTCGTCTCTGATAGGGGGGCCCAGTTTACAGCCCGCTTCTGGCAGGAGTTGATGCGGGCGTTGGACATTAAGGTTTGCCTCTCGTCCGCGCATCATCCTCAGACCGACGGGGGTACCGAGAAGGTCATCGGCATCTTAGAGCAGTATCTGCGCTGCTACGTTAACCTGCAGCAGGACAATTGGGTGGACTATTTGGCCATAGCCGAGTTTGCCTTTAACAACTCGCAGCACACCTCCACGCAGATGACACCGTTCTTGGCCAACGTGGGTTATCACCCTCGGTTTTTCCCCCTTTCTCCCGTGGACTCACCGGAGCCGGCAGCGAACGAATTCATGGCGGAGTTACAGGCGATCCATCGGTTGGTGCGACGGCAGCTGGAGAAGGCCAAGGCCGACTACAAGAGGTTCGCCGATCGGTCGAGAAGGGATACGCCTCCACTATCGGTGGGGGATCGGGTCTGGCTGTCCACCAGGAACCTACCATCCACTCGGCCGGCGAGGAAGCTGGACCACCGTTACCTTGGACCGTTCCCAGTCGAGGCCGTCATCAACCCGGTCGCCTATCGTTTAACTCTGCCACGTTCCCTGCGCGTGCACCCCGTCTTCCATCGGTCCTTGTTGGTCCCCGAACAACCGGCCTGTCCACTTCGCCAAGCGGAACCTCCTCCATCAGGAACTCGTGATGGAGGCAGCACCCCCGAGTACGAGGTCGCCAGCATCAGGGATTCCCGCTGGCTGAAAGGTCGCTTCCAGTACCTGATCGAGTGGAAAGGGTACGGGCCGGAGGACTTCACATGGGAAGACGCGACCGCCGTTCATGCCCCTGCGTTGGTGACTGCTTTTCACGAACAGTTCCCATCCCGACCGCATCCGGATCGGCAGACCCGGGGGAAGGGCCCTGCGGTGCGGGATAGTGTTGTGACTCAGGGCCAGCCTGTGGGTCCGACAGCCGGGTCCGATGTATCGGAGGACTCAGATGTGGGGGAGGAGGGAAACGAACCGGCTGATGATGATTTAGAGGCTTTGCAGAGTCCTCAGCCGGGGACCTCTTCTCAGCTGTGTGAGCCCGAGAGTGCGGAGGATGATGACCCACAGCTGGCCCTGTTCAAGGACGCCCGACGCAGGAGGCAGACGAGCAGGGACAAACAAAGAAAGACTATGGGACTCCTCGGGAGGAGGCACAGGGAGACCACGCCCTGAGCTCTCTATAAAAGAAGTGTTTGGGGAGGGGCTGGTTGCTGAAAGCAACCTTTTCCGCTTGAGAAGACAAGCTCTTGTGTTTTTGTTAACTGCGTAATTAAATCTTGGCAGAAGCCTTTTAGCCTTGGACGCTTTCCAGACTCTTCTTTTGATTAGGGGTGCGAGAAGAGGGCTGGTTCAGAACATCCTTGAACCTGGCTATTTCTTTTCCTCTGAGTAGACCAAGGCAAACAACTGTGACTAAAGTTGAACTTGTGTAGCTGGTTGAATTGCTTTGGAAGTATTGGAGGACCAGAACTGGAAAATGTGCAGCAATGACAGAATTGACAAGTTTAAAATTCATAACAGAATCTAACCAAATTTAAGCTAGAAATATATACTGCACATTGTACAACAGGGCAAATTTAGGTATTAGAATATGGTGTTTAGGGGAAAAAAAGTTACATGAGTGATGGAGAAGAATAGGTGAAAGTACCTAACTAGGACTGGGTGGGCTTTTAGGTGATATTAAGGTTTGTTGGCTTCCGGGATAGATACAGGATCCACCCAACCTTTAAAACCACTCCCCAAAGACACTGTTGACTGACAAGGGGCCTGTTTCCAATGCTTCAGTCATTTCTCTGGCTATTTTTGTCCCTGGTCAGCCAACAATCTTAGTTAATTACCAAATTGAATGCATGGTTCATTGCAAGGTGATGCTACCAATGAGTTCGGGTCTCCTCATCTAACTGTTTACTCGTGTTTTGGGAATGGTTTTTTTGTTTTCACGTGCTTGCTTCCAGAGGTACAAACTCTTTCTACCTTCTTTTCAAGGAATAGTCTCATCAACTCAAGATCTTGAAAAGTTACTCAAATACTGACTTCTGATGCAGCATTAGCAGAATAAGCAGAAGTCTTCATAAAGTCCCAGTAGAAACAGTTCTAGAAAGTCCAAAATTCTTTCTGAATAGACATGTTATATGATATATGATGATATATGATGATATATGTTTTTCTCCTCTAATGTTCTACTTCTTTTTCTGCAGAGCATATTTTTTGTTTGCCATGTTCTGCTGTCCATATGTAGAATATGTATGGCAGCTCCACATATGGAGACTTTAAAGTTTGATTGGTGAATCATCTACTTTAATTTCAGTTGAGAACTCCTCTCTATTTCAAGTTAGCTGAGAATGAATTTAGGTTAAACAAAAGCAAGTTATTCTCTTGACAACCTAAGTTTAATCGGATTCACATTAATTTCTATGCCTTGAATATTAATACTTTGTTTTCATGGCTCCTTTATCCAATAGAAACTATTTACCTGAACGGAGTTGCTAAGATTGAGGCGAGAGAAAATATTTTTTTCTCTCTTCAAAAATACTTTCTTTCCTTGAGAACATCTGCTTTTCTGCCCTCTATGGGCTTCCACTTTATAAGAGAGAAAAAGAAAGCAAAACACAGCAAACCACAGACATATTTTCAGAGTGGAAAAACTGGTCATGTAGCTGCACAAATATTTCACCTCTGCAGATTGTGAGTTTGTATTTTGAGGGAAAAGAGAATTGTGCTCTGAAGTTTTCACATCATCATCATCATCATCATCATCATCATCATCGAGTTGGAAGGGACCTTGGAGGTCATCTAGTCCAACCCTCTGCTCAGGCAAGAAACCCTATACCATTTCAGACAAATGGCTGTCCAGTCTCTTCTTAAAAACTTCCAGTGTTGGAGGCAGGTTGTTCCACTGATTGTTTCACTCATGTGCATTCATTTTTTGGTAATTCCAAAACATGGTTGAAATAGTCAGTCTGGACTAATGCAGGACAGGTAGTCCTTGACTTACGACCACAACTGACCCCAAAATTTCTGTTGTTCAGTGAGTTTTTGCCCATTTTACGACCCTTCTTGTCATAGTTGTTAAGTGAATCACTGCAGCTGTTAAGTTAGTTAACCCGGTTGTTAAGTGAACCTGGCTCCCCCACTGATCCTGCTTGTCAACAGGTTGCAAAAGGGGATCATTGCGACCGTCATAAATATGAGTCAATTGCCGAGTGTCTGAATTTTGATCACATGATCACAGGGAAAGCTACAAAGGTCGTAAGTGTGAAAAATGGCCATAAGTCAGTTTTGTCAGTGCTGTTGTAACTTTGAATGGTCACTAAATGAACTGTTGTAAGTCAAGGACTTATCTATGCTTCCCCTTCTTAAGTGATATCCATGTGAGTCCCTCTCTTGACCCACCTGAGGCTCTTCACTTCACCTGTCATTTTGTGTTTTCCACGAGGAAGTGGCTAAACTAGAAAGAATATGCTCCTGTATTAAGAACGGTGTAGTTAGAATTTTCTTTCTAGTAATTTGATTTAGTAGGAGGGAAAAGAACGTTCCCCCCACCCCCGATGTCTATTTTATATGATACTCCTCCTCCATCATCTCCATCTTGGGGATTATGAGTTCTAGTCCTGCCCTCGGCATAAAGCCAATTTTGGGCCAGCCCTTCTCTCTTAGCCCTCGGAAGAAGACACTGACTGATAAAGACACCTCTGGAAATGTTGCCAGGATATCTACAGGGACTTGCCCAAGCAGGAATCCATGACTAACTTGAAGGCACCGAAAGCCTGCAAATACACAAAGCGTAGCAGTCAGAGCATGCATTTTCTAAATGTTCCATTTTTTAATAGGCATCTTCACATTACTCCAGTCTAGCTCCACGTTACTTTAGGTTTCTCTTGATATGGAGCATCTCTTGAGCTTATGAAACGACCCTTTCTGAACTTTAAACTAAATGCGCTTGTTTACAATCCTTCTTACTGTGTTCAGGAAGAGAGGCCAAGTAGAAGTCACCACTTGAGAGCCTAATCAGGAAAGGCACAACGGCAGTGAATTGAAAGGGGGAATCTACCCCAAGGTAACGTCTACCCAAGATAACGACCCATTTTACGCCCTTGCTTGCCAGAGTTGTTAAGTGAATCCCTGCAAGTTGTGAAGTTAGTAGCAACTGTTGTGAAGGGAATCTGGCTTCCCCACTGATTTTGCTGGTCAGAAGGTCACAAAAAGGAGATCACGTGACCCCGGGACATTGCAAAACGTCATAAAATATGAGTCGGTCGCCAAGCGTCTGAATTTTGATCACGTGACCAGAGGGATGCTGCAAAGGTCACGAGTGTGAAAAACAGTCCTAAGTCACTTTCTTTCTGTGCCGCTGTCACTTCAGATGGTCACTAAATGAACAGTTGTAAGTCAAGGATTACCTGTACTTAGCTCAAATTAACATTGCATCTTTTTTTTAAATTCCATTTATATCCCGCCCTTCTCCGAAGACTCAGGGCGGCTTACAAGCTTAGCAGTAGCCTTCATTCTATGTATATGCCTGCTTATTAGGGCTTTCACACACACCCCAAGCGGCATTATTAAAAAGTCAGCTTAATTGCCCCCAACAATCTGGGTCCTCATTTTACCTACCTCGGAAGGATGGAAGGCTGAGTCAACCTTGAGCCTGGTGGGACTCGAACCTGCCCTAATTGCAGGCAGCTGGTGTTACTTAAGGAGGCATTAGCCCACTGCTCCACCAAGGCTCTTATCGTCTAACTTTTAATTATTTTTTTTAAAGCTTCATAAGAAGTTCGTTCATAATCCCATACAGGTCCTAGGAACTGACCCATGAATCTTTCTTTCTTTCTTTCTTTCTTTCTTTCTTTCTTTCTTTCTTTCTTTCTTTCTTTCTTTCTTTCTCTCTCTCTCTCTCTCTTTCTTTCTTTCTTTCTTTAAAAAAAAAGCATATCGAACTTTAACGCAGCCATGAATCAAGGCCATGAAGGCTTAAAAGACAAGATGCGTTTTCACCATTAAATTGTTTTCTAAAAATGCCTTTTTCAAAGTGCATATGGTAACTTCCTTTCGACCTGCTTTCCCATCCTCATCTCTTTGTCTGGCCTGTCACTTATAAAGAATCACTTGACATACAATAACAAATTCAAAAGATGAGAATATAATCGGTTGATCCATGAAGAACTGGAATAAAGACACCCCTCCACTGCTCTAGTTATCATTCCCGTAGCGATGGTGGTATTATTGATGTGGCTGCTATGTTAATTTCTGCAGAAAAAGAGAGAATATTTGGAATTTTTATAAAGAGGATTTTAGAGATATTAAATCTCAAAGTAAAGAATCAATTCCTACATTCTGGAAACAAGTACAAATGCTCTCCACTTTGCTACCCACTTTTATTGTGAGCTTTTAAGGGTAGTTCAGAAACTTTATAAAAGAAATACCAATTTTCCCCCCTTGGGGAAGGGAGAAGAGAGTTAGGTAGAGAAGCTTTAGGAAGAGAAAAATAAGGAAAATTAGAAGGGTTGATTAAATGCCCAAGTTAAAAACTTAGTGCTCATATTATCAACAAGTTGCTGATCTTCCAGGGATTTTGACCAGATGTCTAAACTTTTCTTCTCTAGCACAAACCTGCCTTTATTCCAGATTATTTTCGCCTTGTTTGATTTTCTGCCCTCCCCTTTTCTTTTTTCTTTTTAAATCTTGTAAACTGATTTAAAATGTATGCCGGTCATCTTCAGGGACCTCATTTCAGTGGAGATGGAACTTGTGTTATCTGAATCAATGTTTTAAGGGTCCCTGTGGCCCAGCATTTTGAATAATCAGCCTGCTTCTTCTATCTCTTTTTTTTTAACCAAGCACATCACACACAGAGAAACAATCCCACCCCTTCTCTCTATTTGTCAGCTTTTTTGGATCTTGATTCTTTCTCTCTCTCTCTCTTTCTCTCCCTCTCTCCTTCTTTCCTTTCCCATTATAACATGCCTCAACACCCCCAAATGTTTAGAAGGTGTTGGATTACTTTTGTTTATTATAACAAACATTCTCTGCACCCCCACCTTCCAATAATTACTCCACCCTCATTATATAACCCCATCACAAAGAGGCTGTTGAAGGCCTGTTTTTGTCACAGATGGGTGGTAGAATCCTCAACTACAGTGTTTCCCCCACCCACCCACCACCACTCATGCTCCCCCCCCCTTCTGCTCCTTTTCATTTAGTAGCCACATCTAACCTATTCCTCATTTTTTTTCTTTCTTTCTGCTTGATTGCCCCTTCCAAGCCTTGGCACGACAAACCCAACCTTTTTCAAGTTGCTTTTTTTTCTTTTAAAGAAAAAAAGTTCTTTCCTTGGTAATAAAGTACGCTGGATCTGGGGGAGCCCAAAAGCAAAGCAAAAACCAAACCAATCTAAGGTTTTAAATCTATATTCCCTGATTATCTGAGACCCATAAGGGGAAGGAGCTCCATGGCTCTCTTCCCCCCCCCTCCCTCCCTCCCCGCCTGTCCTTTCTTTCGTTCCTTTTTTTTCCCTGGAAGTTTAATTACCGTATGCTAATTTCCTTGCCTACTACGTGATTAATTAAAATCATATTTTCATAATCATTTGGCAGTAGTATTGTCTTCCTACCATCGTGATCTTGCCTCCCTCCCTCTCTCTCTCGCTCTCCTTCTCCCCTTCCTCTAAATAGTGTATGTAAATAAAGTCAGCCTTAATGGAAAGCATCAAAATGCAACGCCGAAGACCTTTCTGTGTTTGCGTGCGTGCGATTGGCAACATAACTGCTTATTTACATTAAATACGCCACAAGGTTACAGTGCGGATCAACGTCACTTTATCGTTGATTACTTCTCTTAAGCGCCCAGCTTTTGGGGGGTCTGGTGCTGCGTGCAATCCTGCTCAAGCTTCCCTTCGGAGTTTTTGCAAGAATCGGACTTGAAATAGTTTGCAAGAGCAGGTAAGAAGCCGGGCTGAAATAGTCGTGGGTGCGTGTGTGTCTGTATTTCTCTCTCGGTGTGTAACTGTGTCCCTCTCTTCCTTGCTCGCTTCCCGTCCCCCCCCCCCCCCCGCCACCCTTCGTTTTTTTTTCTCTCTCTCTCTCTGCCCCCCCCCCTCCACTTCTCCTTAAATAGGGAGAAATCCTTCGGGTTTGTTTAGGGAAAATGACAGGGTTGATAGAAGCTTGGATCCGAAGCAGCAGCAGCAGCAGCGGCGGCGGGCGGCTTGGGGGTGGGGTGGGGGGGTTGGTGATAGATCTTGGAGGAATTGCTGGGTTTGAATAAGTGTGTTTACACGGGCTCAAGGTCAAGCCCAAAACGGCTCGGTGTTAAACGCTTCCTCCCCTCTCCCACCTGCCTAACCAGAGTTCCTTAGGCTGGGAGAATGGGGAGGGGGGAAGAGGGGGGGGGGAAGAGGCGGCGAAAATGGACGATGGCAGCCGGTTCTTTGTAGATTATTATATCAAGGGTTCGGCATTTGGCTCATCAAAGCTAAATGCCGCAAGACCTCTCTGGATGCCGCGAATTACGCCAAGACGACAAAGGATGGAGCCTCTCTCTCTCTCTCTCTCTCTCTCTCTCTCTTTCTGTGTTTTCCCCCCCTCTCTCTCTTTTAAACGGTACAATGCATTTTTACCTACCAGAGCGGGAGCCGCGAATGTCTTGCGAGGTTGCCTGATCGCTATCAAGGGGGGGGGGGGAAAGAAGGGGGGGGTGTATTCCGGAGGAGGCGGGGAGGGGGCCGAAAAAGCGAGGAGCTCCGGATCTCTTTGGTCCTCGGGACGGGCTCCCCAGATCGAGGAGAGCCAGGCCGAGGGTGGATCTGGGAGAGAGTTCCCCTTGGTCACTTTTCTCTTCTCTCCTCCCCCCCCCGTTTCCAGCCCCAGCAAATGATCAAGTCAATCATGTGGGGATATGCCTCATTATTCATTGAACACAATCTTTTACAACGCTTCGCTTTACGTGCCGGACTTTCTGGGGGGGCTTTGCTTTAAAACAAACGGGAAGGTAAGGAAAGACAAAAGGGACGGCGAAGGGTCCTCCGCCCCCTCCCCTCCCCTCCCCTCCAGATATTTATTCCTTTTGGAAGAAAAACGAGAGAGAGAGAGAGAATCTCAGAGTTATGATGGGGAGAATTATTTTTAAGTAGGGGTGCGCACCCCACCCCCCCCAGCCCGCGTTATCAAAGTAACCTAGGAGTAATTGCCCCCTCCTCTCTCTCTCTTTTTTTGCGTCCTCGCAACGGGGCCTGCGTGATTAAAAAATACAGTATAATTAAATATCCATAGCAGTGACGTTTGCGAGCCGAGGCTGTCAAGGGAGAGAGAGAGAGAGAGACAGGAAAAAGAAAAAAGAAAAAAAAGCGGAGCCAGAATGAAGGCAGCGAAGGAGCCATGGCAGGGCGCTGTAGAACTTAGCCTGGAGGCCGGCAGCGGCGCCTTCCCTCCGTCCCCTTTCAAAATCCGTTACTTTCCAGGGATTCGGGGGAAGGGCAGGAAGGAGGGGAGGGAGAGGGCAGCAGAAGAAAAGGCAGAACTTGAGCCGGCTTTTCATCACGCGGAGGAAAGGAAGATTTACGAAGAATTCAGATCGCGCCTCTCCCACCCACCCACCCCTCTGTGTGTGTCTGTGTGTGTGTGTGTGTGTGTCTCCCCAGCCCCGCGCTTAAAGTTACCCAAACTTTGGGGTCGGGAGGGGGGGGGGACGAAGGGTTCCCTTCTTCATTTTAAAGCCAAACCTCGCTGCGGGGAGGCAAAGTTTTTTTTTGCAAAAGTCAACTCCTTCCTCGCCTGCCTGGGCGAAGGGGGGCTCGTTTTCTGTTAGCAGGCGGAGGGGCTGAGAAGCTTGAGCCGGGATGGGAACGTCCAGCGGCGGGAGAAGCCCCCTGGGCCGGTTCCTCCCGAGATCGCCGACCTCCGGAGGGTCCTTCCGTCCTTCCCACGCCCCTTCTCTCCAGCTTAGCCCGTCTCAAAACTTCTGCCGAGCTCTGGGGGAGTTTGAAGCCAGCCACGTCGGGTCGGGCTCCGTCAAATCGGCCCCCGCTTCTTCTTCTTCTTCTTCCTCCTCCAGCCAGACGCTCGCTTGCGCGCCCGGCCGACAGGCTTCGGATTCAGCCTCTTGCATTCACAGGCCGGCGCGGGGCGGGGCAGAGCGACCACGGGGGGGGGCGGCGGTGCCCCCCCCTCCGCTTTGCACTAGTCTTTTCAGAGAGGTTGAAAAGCTTTCTAGCAAAACTAGGAACTGGAGGGAGGGGGAGGAGAGTGCCCGAGGTTCCCCCCCTCCTCCTCCTCCTCCTCCTCCTCCGCACTCCCCCCTCCCACGCCGACATGGAAAGCAGGCACCTGCCAGACAGACAGCCCGGGCAGGGGAAAGGCGCGATTTCAAGTAACAGGTTAATAGAGAAAAACTTGCTTTCTGGGGAGAAAACGAAGCAAAAGGAAACCCGCGCGCTTGAGGGGGGAGGGAGAGGGGGGGGGGAAAGAACGCGCTCAGGCGGATTGATTCCTGCAAGTGAATTAAGGTGAAGCAGGCCGTCTTCCAACTGGGTGGTGGGAGAAGTTTGATTTTGAAGGGGGGGGGGTGTTTGGAGGGGGGGAGACAAGCGGAAGAGAGAGAGAGAGAGAGAGAGTCCTTTCTCCACTGGGGGCATCTTTAGTGGTTCTATCACCTCCTCCAGCCCGGAATTTTCACTCATTTTAATTTTAACCTGAAGATCTGAAAATAGCTCCACGATTATATGAACGTATAAAGTCAACCCTTAAAAAGTTATTTAAAGACGAACTCACACCCTCTCTAAGCGCGTGTCTGTATCCGTACGTGGGTATTTGTAGAGACACACACGCACCCTTACACAGACGGAGAGAATGCTTTGATGATAAAAGTAGGAAAAATTCCAGCTCGTAACTTCAGCCCATCTGTTGCCTCGACTTCGCACTGTAGAACGAAAGAGGAAGAGGAAGGGGACCTGGCAGCGGGCAACTTTTACGCGGGGGGGGGGAAATAGATGGCAGATTTGTGGGTGCGCGCCTGTCTCCGGGACCCTCGCGTTAATGCAGAGGGAGAGAAACGGCGAAGTTCAAAACAGAACA
Organism: Vipera berus; assembly: GCF_964194415.1. NCBI lineage: Eukaryota > Metazoa > Chordata > Lepidosauria > Squamata > Viperidae > Vipera > Vipera berus. The sequence continues at coordinate 7,992,929 of NC_138213.1, forward strand.
AAACAAAGCGAAACGTCTCCCACGGATTATCCGAGATCTGAATTAAGCGGCGGGGGCGGGGGGGGGCGGGAGCGACGACGGCATGCCATCAGTTCCACGGGAGATTGAATACATGGGCAGGTCCTCCCTCGGAAGGAGTGGGTGACTCGTTATTTATTCATTTAATGAATTTTTTAAAAAAATCTACAGGGGTCTCGGCGGGGTCCTTTAGGGTGCCCGAGGGAGGGACGGGACGGGGGGGGCGGCGGCGGCGGCGTTGTTGCGAATCTCCCCTTCTCTTTGTCGAGTGGAGCTTGTTGTGTCTACTACAGTAGTGTCTATTAAGTGGGGGTGGGAGTTTGTCGGGTGCTTCGTTTTCACTTTAGCTGCAGCCCAGGAGAGCTGCTGTAGCGGCGGCGTTGGGGGGGGAGGGAGGGAGGGAGGGAGGGGGGGCAGGCGGGCGGCTGGAGGCGAAGTTTGGCCGCCGCTTCCGAGATGCGCGCCCCGAGACAACGAGGCTCAGCTAAGAGAGAGGAGCGCGCCGGGGCCGGGGAGAAGCTGGGATGCCCCGCGCGTCTCTTTCGCCGGCTGGCCTGACCGGGTCTCTACTTCCCAAGCGCTCTCTTTGAAGCCCCCCCCCTCTCCCCCCTTCCAGTTGCCGCCCCCCGCCCCGTCTCCCTTCTGTGCAGTTTAAAATAATTCCAACAGGGGCGGTCTGGGCTGAGCTGAGCGGATTCCTCCGAGTCTTTGCTCGCTTCAGACGTGCGCTTGTGGGAAAGGGACCAGATCTCTCTCTCTCTCTCTCTCTCTCTCTCTCTCTCTGCTTGTCTAGGCGTGTTGGGGACAGCTTCTTTTAAGTGTCCCCGTGAAGTTGAGCAACCTCCGCTGCGCTCCTTCGGGCTGCCCAGAGCGGGGCGTCCTCGTCCCCCCCCCCTCGTCCCCTCCCCTCCAGCCCTCCTCCCTCCTGAAAAGTTCTCAAAAGGGATGGGCGCAACGCCTCTCCGTCAACGGAGGCGCTTTTTCTGCTCTAGTTTAATATTAGCCGCGGTATTTTTACCCACTTCCACCGGATTTGGAGTCTTTCTGTGGGAATGAGTTCCACTCGCCCCCAGCCCTAGCGCCGCTGTTCTTCCCCTCTGTTTTCTCCCCCCCCCCTTCTTTTCCCTTTTCTCTTTTTCTCCCTCCATCTCTCCAATCTTCGCCCATTGTTCAGACTTTGGAAGAAGGCTCCTCAAGTACCAAAGGGAGGGGATCTCCCGTCCTCTCTCCCCTCCCGCATCTTTTCAACTCCTGCCTGATTTGAGGTTGAAATAGTAAACCCGAATAAGGGAGGGGTTTTTTTTTAAAAAAAAAAAAGCGGGGGAGGGGGCAAAGACAGACCGGTAGTGGTGAAGGACATGTACAGCTGTAATTAAACTTCAAGATGCTTCAGGAAGGCGCCAATCCGTACGGGTGACTCGGCTGGCTTCACAAATCTGTCCTGTGCAGGGGAGCTGGATCTCGTACTTTTTTTTTTTTACCTGATCGCCATTTCCCTGAATTATTCGCTACCGATCCCGGGAGCAGAATTGCATAATTTGGATTCTTCCCCTCCCTCCCACGCGCGAAAGAAACTTGCTGGCAAAAGGCTGAATCTCTAAAGGTCCTTCAAACTGGGCTCCTTCCGCGTTCCGCGATGATTCTGGGGGCAGACCTAATTGAAAAGTAAGTGACCTGCAAAAAAAAAAAAAAAAGTGCCTGCCTAGGTTGTGGGAAGGGAAGCCGGGGTGGGGTGGGGGCTGGTGGTCCGGTGTTGATATCCTTTGGAGGGATCCTAAGCTTCAAGGGAGCGGGGAGTGCTTGCTTTGCCTCGGCTCTGCTTTTCTTCGTACCTTCCTCGACTTGGGAGTGATGCAAATTAATTTGGGATCCCCTCGCTGTGATGCCTGTTACCTGTTGTGAATCTATTGGACCGTTAGGATATGTGTGTGTAGAGAGGCTTGTGTGCTTAAATCCAGTGGTCGCTGGGGGACATGGGCGCTACGCTCAGCTGCTGCTACTGTTGGGGACGTGGGAGGATTTTCTGTGAAAACCTTGCCCACTTCCAATAGTTCATACAGAACTGTGAGGCTCCCGGATCTGCCTGCATGTCTGCGGAATGGTTATTTGGATTTTAATAAGACATCTAAAAATCGGACAAGAAGCCAACAGGAAAAAAAAAAATTAAAAATATATCAGAGTTAATTTCTAATTGCTTGCCTTTCACCCCCCCCCTCTCCTCCCATCTTCATAGAGTAGTCAAGAGCTAAGGTTGTTAATCGTGGGCATTTGCAAATAGCTGTCTTTGAATTTCTTTCACCGGGGAGTTGTTTATATAAACTGCTGTGATGGAAATGTGATTTTTTTTAAAAAAAACAAACAAAAACTGCCGCTGCTGTTTGAAAAGGAGGGTATTTAAAACGGCCTCTCCACAAGGGCGAGGGGAATCCGGGGTCCGTGTGCGCGTGTATAATAACATGCCTGGGATGCAATTGATCCGAAGTGTGAATCCAGCTAGGATTGTTGTTATTATGTGGGTCTCGGGGCTGAAGGCTGTTCTAGTTATGATGTCATTTTGATCGTGGAGAGTCAATGTCTCCAGATTCTACCATTAAATGCCTGACTAGTCTGCTGATAATGGTAGCACTGACATGTTTGGTCTTTGACAATCACAAGCCTGATGCGCCCTAGGAATTAACTTCTTCATTTCCTGGTGAAGAGAGAGCTCTCCAGCTTGAAAATTTGCAACAGCAACTGCACTTCTCTGAGCAGCCTGTCTCAGGGCTTTTATCAAAGGGATAGCTACCCTAAATCCAGAAAGGTAGTAAGTAGTATTCTTTTTTTTAGTTTGGAGAATTCGAGATGGCACTCATTTTTTTAAAAAAAAATAAAAATAAAAAGTTGGGAGAGCCCAGAGGAACACGCTCAACAAACACATCGAAGCATTTTTTTTTCTTCTTTCTGATGTTTGTGTTTGCTTGTTTGTGTGTCTCCTTGTCATATTTAATATGACAGAAACCCAACATTTGCAAGCAAAAAACGCCTCCAGATAATTGGAAATATGTATCTGCTGCCATCTGATCTATCTCTTTAGGTTAGTTGGACTGAAATATCTTATTTTTTTTAAAAAAAATCAGTTCCTCCATCATTTGGGATTTCAGTTAGTGGTTTTCCTCACTGCGAGGAATATTTACAGATATACATTCCTATTTTGGGTATGGCTTCGGAGTAATAGTGTCATTTACTGCCTTAAAATTGTATTCGGTATTTATTTTTATTTACTGTTCTGTTGATGTTTTGTGATGCTAAAAACTTCCACATGTGAGAGCAGATTTATACTTGTTGGACCTGACAGAATTAGACTGATGCCCTCAAATTATTTCTGTCTAAAAGCAAAAATTTGTCAGAAAGTTAGGAAACTAAATTTGTAGAGCAAGCTTGATATATATATCTTGAGATATCCTGCACTACTGGGATGTGAGAAAAATCCTAACAGTCAGAAGATTTAAGTTCTCAGCGCTGTTATCTTTCTGGAGCTTAGTTGCAACCTGCCCCAAATTGTAAGAGAGGTAATGAAATGTTACTTTCTGTCTAGGGAAGATACTACAATACCACCTTCTTTATAGGACAGATTGTGTCCTTATTTTGCAGCCAAACTGGCTATATTTTCAGAAAAGTAAGATGACAAATGGGATTGTTTACATGCCATGTGAATCTCAACTCACTAGTCTTGAAATGGAATTGGCCCATCTAATCTATCAGAGACTTAAATCAGATCTTGCTTTTTTTTTTTACAAATACAAATTTCCCTTAAATGAAAATAAATTTGCCCCCCCACCCCCCACTCTCTTCCATCCTTGCCTGAAGATTACTTTGGGGTTAATATGTATGTCGGATATCACTCAGCTGTCTTTGGATAGGATATGAATCCGATACGAAAAGTCTTGACTGCATTGATAGGAATTTTATAAAAAAAGAAAGAACCAAAAGTTTGCTCAGGTTTAAGGAGCCTTTGTTAATCAAATGATTTAACCTTATTTGCAAAAGTACCTGCTTTGCCAATTTTATGGTTTTCTGGATAGAGGTGGCTAATATTAGACTTTAATAAAAAACATAGGGACCAGAAGTACATTTTAAAAATGTCTCCATTCCCACTTACCAGTTTCTTGCATTAACAGTATGGCTTTAAAACAGAAGAACTGAAAAATCAAGACATCTTTCTGATTAAAACTCAAATCCGAGGGGCTAAATTTGCTATAGTGAAATTCTTTGATAGACCATATTTGTTGGAAAAAAAGAGAAGACCATCAGTTCATAAATAAAACGTTTCTGTAACAATGGGTAACTTCAGGAGAGAGTAGAGTAGTGAAAACTGCAAGTCCTCCAGTTTTGTGAAAGACCTAGTTAAAACACCAAGATTGAGAATTTCTGGATATAGGCATGAAAAATGAAATTTATAAAAGCTATAATGCTGGGGGAAGAACTGCACCTTAGTCATAAGCCCATTTTTTGATTTGGTGGGTGCTTGATAGACATCTAGGAATGAATTGATGCTATCTGTCTATTTCCTTAATTTCAGTGGGGAAAATAATACCCCTCAAAATACTGCTAGAGCGATAAGAATAGGTTGAGTTAGCTACAGGATATGAAGTGTCTTTTTTCATTTTTCCCCCCTGTGATCCACATTAAAGCTAATAATGTATCTTTCATTCCAAGTTATAGTACTGTGGTGTCTGAAGAGCAAACATCTAACAGTGGGTTTACAAAACTGAGGAGTCTAGTAGCCAAAAAGCTTTGTTGAATTTTGTAATCAGCTTTTGAGCTGGCTGAACAATCAAATGGATCTCTAGGAAAAGCTTTGAAGAAAGTAATTAGTAAACTACTTATCTTTCCATCTCAGGTTGAAGCATGCTAAGGAGATTCTTCTGCATGCTTGTTTAGAAGTAAGTTTCAGCTCTGTTCAATGGAGTTTACTTCTAGAATGCAATTTTACTTTGCTTAAACTGAGTTTTTAAAAGTGTTGTATGAAAAATTACTCTTTATAGGTCTGTATTTGTTCAAGTCATAATATTGGAAAACTTGCAAGACATATCAAGAATGATTCCAGAATATCCCTAATGATTTCAGAATCAGGGTCCTAATATTTTATGCCTTCCTTGATAGTCTGTGATAAACTTTAAACCAGAAAAAAATCACATGTGTTCAAGAGAGATTAACAAGATAAAATCTACTTTGTTACCCATTGTGCTCAGACTTCTGAGAAAAACAACTACAGTATCAGTGTTGCAAAAGCAAAGATTAATGATGCTTAACCTTAGAATGGCCACAGCTGGGTGACCAGGTGTGTAGGTAACCATGTAAATGCATCTCTGTTTATTTCAAATCCATCTTTCCTATTTCATGTTTAGGCCAACAGGTAAAAAAGGTCCACTGGTCCAAATGAAATTTGGCAGTCCCCCCCCCCCCCCCACCATCTCACCTCTAGGGTTCTGAGGCAAAATAATCTATAGAAAATATTTTTAGTCAAGTTGCTGAAAATTGAAGGTATCCAAGATTAAGGCTATTTTTGAAAAGCAGACCCCTGCTGTTATTCCTAATTATTCACAGTGGAAGAGAAAGTTACGTCATGTTGCTGGAATTATAGAACAAAACCATATTGGATTAGAAACTAAAACAGCCAGATTGTGTCCCAGGAACATGATACCAATTTTGTTAAAGCTGTGTTTTATATTTTGGTAATATGGCTATAATCTAGAGAATCACTTCAGGTGTATCCAAGGGGAAGGACTCTCTCTCTCTCTCTCTCTCTCTCTCTCTCTCTCTCTCTCTCTCTCTCTCTCTCTCTCTCTCTCTCTCTCTCTCTCTCTCTCTCTCTCTCTCCTTTAAGGAAGGAATGTTCAGATTCATTATGAATACCAATAGTTACCGCATGGTTTTCTACTGCCCTGCTTTTAATCAACTATCGATATTTGTCTGCTTGTCCATCTGCCTCTCTCTATTGCTTTTATATGGGAATCTTGCTGTCACACTGGTTGCCCTCAGATGGAAGAGGAAACAAATGGACTGTGTGTTTGTGTGTTTGTATGTAAATCAAATTTGGAATGATATGACTTTCGCTGAGCCTACTATTACCTAAAAGAACTTGATACACTGCCAAGTTCTTCACGATAGAAAATAGTTTAGACAAACTATTTCAGGCAAACATAAACCAGCTAAATTTAAGCAGGTCTAAATTCCATTCATTTAAGCTAGAGTGAATTTAGAGTATCCTCATTCTCCCCCCCTCCCCCGAAATTAACAGCTCTCCAAAGGGTTTAATTTGGGCACAAATATGTTGGATCTGTAATTTGGCTATAACATATTTACCATGAAAAAGGCTTTTATTCTACTTAGGAGGCACCTTTTCAACCCATTTCCCATGTCTAGATGTGTCTAGGCTTTCCACGCAGATCTTCAGTGAGACAACACAATTGTTTCGCTGCTTTGCGGTTTGCTTGATACAATTTTCATGGTTTTAGTCTATGCCCTTCAAATGCTTCTAACTCCGTTGCATTTTGATAGGAAAACTGGGGATGTGAGCAAGACTCTTGGGCACGATCACCTGATATTTTTCAGTGGAAGCTTAGAAGCCTTGCAAGTTTATTTATTTATTTATTATTTTATTTTATTAAATTTATATACCGCCCTATTCCCGGAGGACTCAGGGTGGTGTACAGGGAAGATTAAAACAAACATACAAAAATTAAAATCAGATTAAAACAATGAATTAAATAAAGTCCCCGAAGTTTAAAACTAAAGCCTAATAAAAAAATTAAAACCCCTCAGCCTGGGCCAGACAGCTCAAAGAGCCAAGTTTTCAGGTCCCTGCGGAATGAGCGAAGGTCGGGGGCAGTCCTAAGTTCCATGGGGAGCTGGTTCCATAGCTGGTTCAAAATTAAGCCGGGAATCGAGGACGCCCGAGTTGCGAGCCCTATCAACGGGGGGGGGGGTGTAACACCTCACCCCCCCATTGTTAAAGATGGAATAGTCTGGGTAACCCGAGATGCCGGTATGCACAGTTGGGTACCAAGATATCAGTAAATAATGGGCAAAATCATACGTAAGCAAGATTTGTTTTCCTCAATTTTTCAGTCCAGGGATTCCCTAATGATCTCCTTCCGAATCCTAACTCAGACACAAACTCTGTCTAGCTTCCAGTACTAATTATGAAATGAATGATATTTGTAACAGCTTGCTACTCCTTTGGATGTTATTAAAAACAATGGAGTTTTGCACACACTCTTTGATACAGGTTGTAAGACTTAAAGCTGACAATCCTACATATTCCTGTTAACATTAAATACTGGAGGATCCTTTCAGAAGCAATGGATGGAAGCTTATCAAAGGGAGATCCAACCTAGAAATAAGGATAAAGTTTCTGACAGGTAGAACAATCAACCAATGAAACAGCTTGCCTGCAGAAGTTGCGGGTGCTCCATCACTGGAGGCTTTCAAGAACAGTCTGGACAGTCACCTGTCTGCAATGGTATAGGGTCTCCTGCTTGAGCAGGCGGTTGGACTAGAAGACCTCTTAGGTCCCTTCCAACCCTATTATTGTGTAATCCTGTAAGTACTATTGCTACTGGATTTAGCTCGCTAGTCTAGTTATACCTCTTTACAGTGTTTCTGAGCAGTGAAAAGTAGTAAGAAAATTGCCCTACTTTTTTTTTTCTCTCCCTCCTGTGGGACAGGTCCATGCCCCACCTTTATCACTTTTTAGATAGGGCGTTCAAGAGAAGTCCAGATATGAAAACTGACCGCTCTACCAGCATAAGTGAAACTGAAGTGAGTGAATACGGTCAGAGAAATGATAAAGCTGCAGAAAACTTTTTTTTTTTTTTTTGCAAAACCTGACTGATCTATGAGACTGGCTGGCCTTTTTCACCCATCCTGAAAAGTTCTTACATTGATGAATCTGCAAGCCTGTGCCAATGATCAGGCTTCATTTTGATATACGGCAGTATCTGTGGTCTCTATAGGCGTGCATTGACATTTCCTTCTGAGCTGTGTGATGGAACTAAATAAGGGAGGTTGAGTGGTGCTCAAGAGCCTACTGCTTCTGCCTCCCCTTTTCTTCTATTCTTCGGCATTGCATGAAGGACCTAACGCAGTGGAAGCACTGAACGAAGAAAAGCTGAAGGGTTTATTTCAGGAACGACCAGTCTGAATCCCTAATTTAAGCAGGTCCTCACCGAAAAACTTTGTGCTGCTCTGTGTTTTTTTTTTTTAAACTGTGTAGTGAGAAAGGCCGCTATTTTGTTGTTGGTTGTGTTTTTAAAACTGTCGCTTGAAAAATGATCTGTTTCAGCTGAAGCCTCCGATATTTGCAGAAATTGGCACTGATGCTTTTAGAAGGAAACTCGAACGTTCCAGATGTGGGTAATCACCGATTGCCCCTATAAAATGTTATCTTTTGTTGTCAAAAGTGACACATAATAAGTCTGCCTTCAAAGCAAACAAAGTGATGCTGCTTAATTATTCCTGAACCCTTAATTTGGTGGCAAAACTGCTACCTGATAAAAGACAATTCCCAGAAGCTTTGTTATATAAAAATTGCCATAAAGATGTTTAAGGAAAAAAAAGAGGGCTTTTATTGTATAGTATGTTTTGCTTTTGTTTATTCAAATGCATTTTGTCTATGGAAAAAAAAACCTTAATCCGCTGAAATAGTTGCAGTGTACAATATGTAGCCTAGTAGGAGGAGAGCCATCTTAGTGTATGGTAACCCAAAATCAGGAGGAGGGGTAGCATCGTTCAGACTAACATATTTTATTAAAAGACTTAAGCATGTCCATTCATCTGATCTAGTGGGCTGTAGCTCACGAAAGCTTGTGCCTTTTAATAAAACGTGTTAAAAGATGCCACCAGGGTCCTGATTTTTATGTAGGGTCATGATATTTGCCTACCTTAATCACAGATGCCCACAGTCAGTGTTATGGATCAAAGATGGAGTATCTAGTATGTTGGCCATACTAGCTGGAGAAACATGGGGTACTGTAATTATTCTGCAACAATTGGAGGGTCATCTATTCTTGTAAAGATATATAGGGATGACCTTGGGAGATGGGGGAAGAGATGCTGCATAAGGAACTATCAGATAAGGGAGGCAGTAGCCCACAGTTGTATCATGGGCAGAAAAAGAAACACTTATCAGGCTGTAAAAAGAGAGAGAGAGATCTGAACTTTCAGACTTGCAAGATTCATTCATGTCTATGAAGATTCTCAATCATTTAAGTCATGGTTGTCCCAAAAGGCTTTTCCAAAAGGTGGCTGGACTGTCTTGTTTTTTTCTTTGAAAACTTTTTGCTTCTCATCCAGGAAGCTTCTTCAGTTCTGAACTGAAGAATTAAAGAACTGAAGAAGCTTCTTGGATGAGAAGTGAAATGTTCTCAAAGAAAAACCAAGAAAGTCCAGTCATCTTTCGAAAAGCACCTTTTGGACCAGTTGTGTTAATGTAGTATATTATAATAAAAATACATGTATAATAAAATAGAAATATCTCACGAACATGTTTCCCTTCTGGGATCCCTGGGAATGGGGACAATTCTACAAATATGGCAAAGGCCTTATTCTAATCCTATCACACATGAGGATACAGCTCACAATATGCTTGTATCTTTTATTCTATGCTTGTATACTATATATATATATAGTACAATATATATATATATATTCTTGTAAAGATATATAGGGATGACCTTGGGAGATGGGGGAAGAGATGCATATACATATATATATGTATATATGTATATGTATGTATACACACACACACACACACACACACACACACACACACATTTCCTGCCATGCTTTCATGAAGAGAGATTTGCAGAAGACATCCTCAATGCAGATGAAGTGCCATTGTTTCAACAGTTTTATTTTTACCAGTTTGTTTCGATTTTGTAAAGTGAGGTTATAACCAAATAACCAGAAGGCAACTTTTCATTGGATGTAGACATTTGGGTAGCCTTAGAATTTGAACGTAACTAATGGAGAATTTGTCCTTCCCTTTGTAAGGACTAGATGGAGAATAAAACATAGGAGTTAAAAGGTTGCACAAGTGGTTGGTTAGGAAGCTGAGAGCTTCGGGAATGATTTGGAAATTCTGGCCAAGAAATGATTCAATTATTCATTTGTTGGATGTGGACTTGATTAAAAAAAAGTTGGTCAGCTTCTATTAATTTTTCCAGCAAAGTGCTGAATAGAAGAGAAGAGCATATATCTTAATTTGGCTGTTCCAAATATCAGAGATTAAGTTGCTTTCCTTGTTGTAATTTATTGTCTTTTACGAGGCTTTTCAGAAAGGACACCACTGTCCTACTGAGGCTGATGTATGACAGCTGCTTACAATTTGGGATTATAAACTCCATCAGAGATCTAAAAGTAACTAAAGTTACAAAGTTGAACGGTTGCCTATTCTTAGTTCACACCTTAGGGATGGGTGACCTGTGATGGCTTTGGTAACTAATTCTAATTAATAAAGTGTTGGCGTATGATTTAGAGGCATGTGCTAAGCAACTTACAGTAGTGTGGTTGTGCGTATGTGGAATAAAATTTGCATGCCACAAATTAAATAAAACCTCCACACATGACAAAGAGAAAACAGGGAGTCATAGCCGTGAAGTATATAATTATAATAATGACCTACTCTCTCTTGCTGTCTCTCATTAGCATCTTAGAAAAAGGACTAAAGAATAATCACATTACTTGATTCGAAATAAAAGTCTAACAATATTTAAGGCTGATTTGGGAGGGTGGGAGGGGGGAAAGGGAATGAGTATTATGTATTCAACTAAATTTTAATAAGCTTTTGGGTTGGTTTTTTTTGACAATAATAAGTGTAGTGTAACTTGTAGAAGAAGAAGAAGCAGGAGACAAGCAAACTAAAATGGCAAGCAAAAGTTTTTAGTAAAACATCACGATGTGGATCCGTGCGAAATGTTTGAAAGAGGTGCTTTGCAAAAGTAGACCAGTGGAATGATGCTCCTCCAAGTGTTAAGGAAATTGCACCCTCTAGAAGGGTGGTGTGGCTGCTACAAAGGCTGTCTCCTGCTGTCCACAGCCAGCACTATCACTTTACTGGAGGTAGCGACAAAAGTGTTGCCTGTGGATATACACAGGCAGGCCACTAGGGTAAGCTTTTGAAGCAGTTACACGAGAGGGACTCTTCATCATTCATGCTAACACCCTTTGTGAGGCAACCCTCATGAATGTTTTGTGCAGCGCAACTGCAAAGTTTGAAGAAGTTAAGATATCACACGATCATAGGTCTACCAAATTTCCCTTTCCACAAACAGTAGGACTGGAGAGACCCAGAGGAAATGCTCCTGGAACACGGCATCCCCCAATCCGATTTTTCCTGGCATGTAAAGAAAAGAGAAATAGAAATAGTGGAAATGGGCAATAGTCTGTGGTTTTTCTTTTTCTTGTGAAGACTCCAGCTCTGCTAGTCTCTGGAGTGTTCAAATTGCTAGCAACATTTCAGGAAGATCTAGTGGGGTTCAGATCTATTTTCTCCAAAATTTGGGTCAAAATTTCTCCCAACCAACATTATTTGACTTTTAGGATACACCCCAACCCAAGATGTTCCTCAAATGCTGATAAAAAGGTAAACTCTTGTTCAGTACCATTTTATTATCTGCTCATATCATATTGGGGCTTCAATCTCAACATCAACAATTTGCTGGCATCTCTAATTTTATGTTGATCATTTATGATCTTCTCTCACTCTCTCTTACCTTCAAGGAAAGAATGGTCATTGTAGGTCAACAGTAGCTTCTTTTTCCGAGGGTTTTTGTGCATGCGCACTCTGTATATGGTTCATCTCAGTGTGAGTTTGGCATTATGGAGATCCATATGCAGCAGCTACTATTCTAGAAAAGTACAGAACATGATGTTTCTCCAGGAATCTGTTTAGACTAGGAGAGAAACAATGGCAGTGGGATGTGGGATTACAGAGTCAAATTAGTCACACGGACCCCTGAGCTAGTAAGAGAATTGGAGAATTTAGGTTAATTCAGAACTCATTTGTCCCCAAAGGAAAATGTAAGACTAGACTTGGGATAAAATTAATCCAGAGTACTTTTCAATCAGAACAGTGAAAATACTTGTAATTAAAGCCTGAAATTTACTGGATTGGATGGAATTTACATTTGACTTTTTTTTCCATTTTTGTTATCTTTTTTTTTTAAAACTTGTTTTTAACTTTTGTATCTTGGTTTTTAATTACCCTGTAAACCGCCCTGAGTCCTTCGGGAAAGGGCAGTATATAAATGTAATAAAATAAATAAATAAATAAATAAATAAATAAATAATATTTATAATAACCTGTGAACTGAAGAAGCGTCTTTGATGAGAAATGAAATGTTTTTAAGAAAAAAGCAAGAAAGTCCAGTTGCCTTTTGGGATAACAATGACCTGGATGATTGAGAGTCTCCATAGACATTTAGCCCAAAGAGTGGTTTGCCATCATTGTCCATTTTTAGGAGGCTTAGCAAAATCTTCCCCAATTGTCTCTTTTTAATTTGCTTTTCTCATAGACACAAGATTCTGATATCTGTTCTTTTTCAGTCAAGATTTCTGGTGAAAATCATTATTAAATTGCTTTGAAATTAACTTTTGTGAAATTTTAGCAAGCATTTGAATCTGTTTTGTTCAGGTGTTCTTCTATTTACTGTGTCTCGTTTTGCAGTAGGTGGACCAATCTTGTATTATGTTAAAAATTACATTTGGTTTCCAATGACATTTGTTTTAGACTAAAGCTCTGTTTTAAAAATGAAGAAAGCTGGCAAATTCCAAGGTTTATTAACAGGGAACATTTAAGTATTGGAAATGCTATTTGTTTTAAAATTCTCTTAGTGTCAGTAAAAGTATGCTTGCTAAGATGACAAAGAAGTTGGAAACATTCTGCAAATCACTATGCAAACAATTTCTAAATCAGGACAAATGTGTGGTTAAATTATCATATACATGTTTAAACTTCCACGTATATACAGATCTGGGAGCCATTTCCCTAACCCTCTCCACACTTTGAAGTAAGACATTGACAGTTGTTTTTTTGTACGGCTGTTGCAACTATCTAAAGTAGATTAGACGGCTTTGGAAACAAGTTCGGTCCAACTGATGTTTGACATTCCCTTTCTGTACAACATGGAATGCATCTCTTTCAACTCAACTTATATATGCATATTCTGGTACCTTTGTTTAAATGCCTTACGGTCTGTTTTGGAGATGGGAAGGGGGTCGTAATGGGAATGTTTTGATTTGATGTCGGATACTTTTCTATTCCAGTTTGTCCTGTTTGGACAAAAGCTCTACAAATTTTAGCCAAGCCGAATGTTTCTAATTACAGAAATGTAACATTTCATAGCTGCGTGCCAGGCCTTTATGTTACGCCATGCTGAAATTTCATTAATGTGTCTTTTACAAGAATTTCTTTAGGTGATGTTTTCATAGTTCAGTAAGCCAGCCTGACCAATGTATTTTTGATGTTAAAAACTCTCCCAGCTTAGTTCAGAATAGACAACAAACCTTGGAATTAATTTTGTAAATCTTTCTTTCCTTCCATCAATTCCTGTTTGGAAAGCAACTGAATTAAACATAATGGAGTCATTGCAATCCGTTGTTGACATGTGGGGTCAAAAGCAACAGCTGGTCAATAGTGTTTCTACTGGGTCCTCCTTGCAACTAAGGTTATCTCTGAATTATGACAAAGGCATCAAAACTTTACAATTAGCTTACCATTATCAAGCTACTTTTAAATGTATTTATAAAAGTGTAAGCAAACCAGTTGGAGACAATCTCACAGGACAATCTCCGGGAATATATGTTAAAGTTAAAGTTTGTCAATTGTATCAAAGTTTATAAATTAAACTAGAGTAAATAGTTAATGTGTTCATCCATGTATGGAACCTGCTCTCAGTTTTGTGTTCCAACTAATTTACTACAAACTTAACAAACAAAAACTAGTATAATCTTCATAAAAAGACAATTATACAATGAACTTGCATTGTTTATTGACTGTTAGAAATAATTTATTCTATTTTTCTTATATGGAAGATTCCTTTTTCTTTAAGATATGCATGAGATTTTCTGTTATGCAAACTATGAAGATTTTATTTGCATAGTCAAGCCTTCCGGCGCGATCTAAAAACGTATTTGTTTGAGCAATCTGACCTGGTCTGATGGGTTAGGGTTGGGGTTTTAATATGTTTTTAATTATTGTTTTAAATTTTACATTTGGGCATTATATTTAATGGTTTTTTAACTTTTGTATTCTGTTTTTTATATTTATTGCCCTGTACACCGCCCTGAGTCCTTTGGGAGAAGGGCGGTATAAAAATATAATAAATAAATAAATAAAAAAATATATTTTGATTTTGCAGTGTCTTCTAAGTGTAAACTCTGCTTAAATTCTGGTCTAGCTGCACCTAATTTTGTATAATGATAATTTCTTGGTTACTGTACATAGGAATTTATTTTCTAGTTGTTTGTCGAATTACCTCCTATCATTTAGTAGAAAGGTGACACATATATGTGGAGAAGGAACAATTTATTTCTACAAAAATGAGGAAGTGAACAACAGATCCTAATCAACAAGAAATATGTTTTGAAATTACTTATGTTATTATTACTCCTTCTCCTACTAATTTTAAAACATTTCTAATATTCTGTTTTCCCTTAATGGATGCTGGACATCATGGTGGATACATATTGATATATTTCTTGGCAATATTAAAGTTGATTTTTATGATTTCATTAGTTTTTTTCCATTAAGGTTCAGTTGCATTCTTAAAGATATAAGTAGTAATAACCTCAATTGATTATTTTTCTTTGTGAAATGGAAAACATGATAGCAACAAGAGTGATGCCCTTTATTTCTATAGAATCTATAAAAGAGAGGTTCCTAGAACAGTTTGGAATAGCTGAAGGAATAATACAGAAGAATATGTAAGTATGCCTACTTAATTGGGCAGATTATAAGTTTATATTCTATAAATGGATTCATACACAGCTCTCTAGCTGTTTAAATGTGAGGCACAAATTGCATTTTAAAACTCAGTTGTCAGTATTAAGAAACTGGTGTCCGGGAGATGTACTCCCTTTTTGTAATATATTCCTTAAGTAAATTTGTAAAATCTATAGAAGCCCATAACTCTTTTCTTTCTTTGCAGAGAAAAAAGAAACACCTGTTAGGTGTATAATATGTCTATAGTTCAATGCAGGCAGAGATAGAGCAATTAAGAATGAGAACCAATGGATGTGTGACACCATTAATACCACAGTCAGATTCTTTCAATAAAGGAGAATATTTGTATCTATATGTGTATATATATATATATATATATATATATATATATATATATATATATATATTGTGGTGGTGGTGGAGAAAATGGATGTGTCCGAGGCAAGCAAGATAGAAGAGGAGTTTGTGGGTGCATTGTACGGAAGCCCTTCCAACCAATTCTTGGAGAAATAACCTTCCTAGACCTGGGCTTTTCTGCCTTTGGGATTCCAAGCTTTGTAGCAATTTGAATTTTTTTTAATCCCATTTATATCCCGCCCTTCTCCGAAGACTCAGGGCGGCTTACAATCTAAGAAGCACAAATCAATGTGCTTAGCAATAGCCTTCATTCTATGCATATGCCTGCTTATTAGGGCTTTCGCCCCCCCCAAGCGGCATTTTTACAAAGTCAGCTTATTGCCCCCAACAATCTGGGTCCTCATTTTACCTACCTCGGAAGGATGGAAGGCTGAGTCAACCTTGAGCCTGGTGGGACTCGAACCTGCACTAATTTGCAGGCAGCTGGTGTTACTTAAGGAGGCATTAGCCCACTGCGCCACCAAGGCTGTGACAATGTCCTTCTGAAAGACATTTTAAAAGGCTTTTGTTTCACGATATTTCTTTCACTTTTCTTCCCCTTCACCTGGAATAATGACTCTCTCTCCTTTTCTCTGAAAGGGACATCAGACTGCAGTGATGGCCATGTTCATGAGACAGAGCCTTCAGGAGCAATATCAGGTCCTCAGCTGAACATAGATCTTTTGAGATGTAAGATGGATAGGACAGACACACCATCCTTTCTCACTATGAGAAAATTCCCTTGGGGAGGTTGGGAAGGAGAAGAGAGATGGACTAGAACAGAAGTGTCAAACTCGCAATGTCATGTGACGTGTTGTGACATAACACAACTTTTTTGCCATTGCCGGCAGTTGGGCGCGGTTTCGCTATGATGCATCCAGCCCACGGGCCGGCAGTTTGATATCCCTGAACTAGAGGGACAATATGCATTAGAGTTTGAATGAAGAGAGAAAAAGAGGGAAGGAGAGGGAGAGGAAGAGGGAGGGAGGGAGAGAGAGAGAGAGAGAGAGAGAGAGTTCTATTAAATTCAGTCTTCCTGTTACTGAATGCAGAAGTTTTTCAGGAACTTTAGCATGGAGACCAGTCTTTTACCACCCAACTGAAGGTGGAGTTAAACCCTTGTTCTTGACATCTAAGTCCAGTAACTAGATCCCTTGAACTAGGTAGGCTATTTTACCCAAAATTTTCAATCTGCTTCAGAGACTTAGCCACAGCATAAAGCTTCATGGAAAAAGCCAACTCATTGCCTCATTCAGTCCAGAATTAGCTATTGGGCCTCTTGAGTGTCATCATCTGCACATTGATTATTATTATTTTTTTTGGTCAGATAATGCAATTACGCTTAATGGAGGGCACAGCTCAAGAGTTGCATAGTTTAACTAGCATGCTCCATTTGATGCACTGTACCATGCTCCCTGAGTGGCTGTGCGGTACCGAATTGCTGGAATGTTTCTCTAAAGTGTTCATGAATTGCCAAATGGCAAACCTCCTGCAAGTCCCTTGTTTTATGCCAGGCCTGTGTGAACCACCTCTCTGCCTTCTGTGAAGAGGGAGGAAAAAATGAGAGCAGGCAGGGAAAGAAGCAACAGCAGCAGAACACAGGAAAATGCCATATTTCATTATTCAAGGAAACAATGTCCCTTCTGTAGGATGCGCAAAGCGGGCAGACTTGGGGTTCAGCAGAAGTCTGGAGTCATGGCCTTTAGAAGCAGGACAGTTTTGCACTATCCATTGTTTCTGTAGGAGCTGAAGTCATTTTTTCCCCATAATTAGCATGGCTTAACATATTTTGCATAGTTTTTAACTTTAAGCACTACTTATATCATTAATATATTGAGAACTGCATATCTGGATCCAATTGGCATTTATTGTGGGGGGTGACACAGGAATATGGCTTTCCTTTCCTTTTAGTACTGCCTTTATTTTGTAACACATGGTCTTATTGTTCTTATGTTGGATTCTGACATGACTAACGGCTAATCAAAAAGTATTATATTTATACAACATCAGATAAGTTCAGAAGATTATCTTTCTCTATCATAGATATCATATCTATCTATCTATCTATCTATCTATCTATCTATCATCTATCTATCTATCTATCTATCTATCTATTATCTATCTATCTATCTATCTATCTATCTATCTATCTATCTATCTATCTATCTATCTATCATTTATCAACCCAATCCATCCACACATACATAAGCACTCATATTTATATTCAGATGTGGGATGCATATTACAAATCAGTAAAAGATTGTACCCCACTTTGAATACCAAACATGTATAAGTAATAATGTTTCATATGCACAGAGAAAGCACAAAATCCCTGACCAGGCTGCGGAAAGCACATTTTAGTCTTATATGCACGTGTCAAAGAGCAAGTAGGAGAGAGAAAGTTATCAGAAATGCTGATTTGATATGAAATCCAGTTCTTAGCTGATGTGAGAACTTCTATCATTGGTTTAGAGTATCTGTTGGAAGGCCATAATGGTCCTGAGTGGTGAATTTTAGGTGTCTCTTCCTGTGGTCCAAGTGCTGAAGCGGTTGATTTAACTACTAGTGTACTGTACTGTTTCTCAAAAACCAAGAGAAACATTGAAACATCAGCAAGTGTACGGCTGTATGGTATTTAATGTTCTAAGCCTCCTAGAGTTACCTCATGGCCAGATGAGCAACAAACAAATTTAATAATACTAAAATAATTTTTTTTAAAAAAACAAACAAACAAGCCCTGTTACATGTCAGGTGAAGTTGTGTTTGCAGATGATGTGGGATTCCCTCCCACCTTCCTATCCCATAAGTGTAAAAACATCCTTCTTTAGTTATGTTCACTTGACATCCTAGCTTTATGTCCTGCATTGCATCTCTACGCTAATAGCGGACCCTTATGTCTTAAAAGCTGAAGGGTCTGTGAGCAGAGCGCTCAAGAAATGGCTCTTTGGCTCTCTGCCTGGAGTCTGTTCCATTTAATCTCACTTTCATGGTTGTGGCATCTGCAGAACCTGCACCTGGGACTCCACAGCTGTGGCACCCTGGAACGTGCAAAGAGTTGGGAAGCGCTCTTACGATGAAATGTTTTCTTTGAGGCAAGGCAAGGCATCTTCTCCTGAGCTGACATGGGGCCAATTTTACAATTTCCTCTCTCATCAAAAGAAGAGGAAAAAAGAGAGAAGTCAGTCCAAACTGATTTTTATTTTACTTTTTTCCCAAATTAATTGCATTTAAATATAAAATACAAAAGAGTAATATAAAAGCTCCTGCTCTTTTACCGATAGTCACATGCTGGGGCTTTTTGCAGAGTCAGACCTTATCAGATGCTGTTAAGCTACAGATGCTCTCAGGCTAGTATCTTCTACCTAAATAGGATGTAGCAAAGTGAAATAGTGACCCCAGCTTTTAAAAACAGTTTAATTCACCTACAATTTTCACTCTGATGAAAGTGTTCAAAACATAAGTCAGTTAGAAGGGTTGGCCCAAGAATTAGCATCTGGCATCCCTTTTCTAGATGAAATCCTGGAATAAATACTTTTTTAAAAATTTGGTTTCTATTTAAGGGGTGCATATGCATTTTTCTCCTGATGGCCATGTGATGAGGTGGAAATAGAGTGGAACTGATGAGAAGCTGGTTGTCGTCTTCTTCTTCTTCTTCTTCTTCTTCTTCTTCTTCTTCTTCTTCTTCTTCTTCTTCTTCTTCTTCTTCTTCTTCTTCTTCTTCTTCTTCTTCTTCTTCTGCTCCTCCTCCTCCTCCTCCTCCTCCTCCTCCTCCTCCCCTCCTCCTCCTCCTCCTCCTCCTCCTCCTCCTCCTCCTCCTCCTCCTCCTCCTCCTCCTCCCTCCCCTATCTAGTGAGATTCCATAGCTGATGGTAGATGTCCTGGATACCTTCCCTTCTGGTCCAACACCTTACCCTTTAGATCACATTTCCTTTTAAGTGAATTGAGTTGTGGAATGTTTATAAAGCAGTGGTGGTGGTAACAGTATTTCCAAATAACATTTTTTTTGAGCACCAATTTTTCTGGTGGTGGAATGAAATTGTTACGGAAACTATTATTTTGATTGAGGTTTGGGTTTCAAAAATATAGACGAGGAATTTTGTAGTGGAGAATCCAAATACTTTGTGTTTCCCAAAGTAAGCTAAAGTTGCATAATGCATAAATGCATTCTTAGGGACATGACTAGAGATGATTGTTTGGGATTTTAAGGGCTGCTTTGTGCTATTTGC
Organism: Vipera berus; assembly: GCF_964194415.1. Taxonomy (NCBI): domain Eukaryota; kingdom Metazoa; phylum Chordata; class Lepidosauria; order Squamata; family Viperidae; genus Vipera; species Vipera berus. The sequence goes on from NC_138213.1 coordinate 8,012,555, forward strand.
TATTCTAAACTCCTCCAGAACAGCAAGTGAAATAATGCCTTTTCCTTAAGTTCTAATGCAGATTAGGAGCTACGGATCTCTCTGAAAGAACAAAAAGCGAATATTTTACTGTTTAGTCTTCTAAATGTCAGTGGAAGACAATGAAATTAAAGGTCAAGAGGCGAAATAATGTTAAATATAAATTCTAAGGGTTACTTTCTTTTCAGATTTTATACTGAATTTCAAAAGGATGTTTTTTTATTATGAAAGCAATTTTTGTTTCATGAAAGATAAACAAAGGAAAATGCTGAAATTAATAGATAATTCCAGATTCACATTAAGTTCCCTCAAAGTAATTTTGTGAAAATCTTGGAAGTGAGATAAACTTTTATTCCCTGCATCCTTCGGTATAATATGGGTGAGAGATGAAACTGTTTCAATTTAGAATGCAAATTTGTCCTAAAATGGTACATTGTAGTAATAACAATAATCATAACAATATTATCAGTCCTTATAGTCATCTAATGAAATCCCATTTTGCAAGATTTTTTTTATAAAAGAAAAAAAAACAAATACAAGAAGCAAACATTTTACAAGGTTTTTCAAAAAGTTTTCTTGACTGAAAGATTTAGGGACAAACGTTTCAATCTAAAAACCCTCACGCCAGACATCCTAATTTATACCTTTTAGCTTATTTCTGGACTTTGTAATATGATCAAGCATTTTGATCTGGTAAAATAAATCTGGAATTTTAGAGCATGATCCAGTCTAAATAATAGGTATATTTTTCCCCCCCAGGAAATATCTTTATATATAACCTGTTTTGACAATCTCCTTGCCAAAATAGCTTCTCACCCTCCATGAATAATAAAGATCTGCCTCAGCATTTAAGGGAAACAATGTGCCCAGTGTTCCTACTTTCACGAAAATATGTAACACATCTATAGATTTAACCCTGATTAGATTTCCTGCTTCTACAGGTGCGTTTTTAGTTTTTCCATAAATGTCTCTCTAATAGAATAGAATAGAATTCTTTATTGGCCAAGGAATTCGTCTCTGGTGCATAAGCTCTCAGTGTGCACACATACAACAGCAAAGTGATAGGTCATAGATCATAAATCATAGTTACAATCATTAATCATAAGATATCAATAGGGGAAGAGAGTAGGAAAGATGAGAAGATGAGAAAAAAATGAGAAATGAGATGATAATAACAGTACAGTCTACTACATGAGTAAATTTTTTTGGCCTAAGACAGTGCTGTGGGGATTAAGTGTTCAGCAGAGTGATGTGTGTGTGTGTGTGTGTGTGTGTGTGTGAGTCTAGTTGTTTTGGCATGCAATGCCCTATAGCAGCATTGTGTTAATACATTAATATCTGTAACTAGAGGCCTGCATGTTAGCAATCATTGTTATTGTTCTGAAAATAAGGGAAACAAACTTTTCCAATCTCCTTTCGTATTTAAAGCTTGATTTAAATATCCAAAAGCACACCATTTGGGATGCGTACACAAGAATCACCTGTTTGAAAGGTTGCCAAAATCTTGTGATTCTCTGCATGTGGATTAAGGTTGCTTGGCAGCAAGGCTAACTTACGTTTCCATCTTCAAGATAAAGGGCACATTATTAGATATTAGTAAAATGCCACAAACCATGTGTCAGCATGTTACTCATGTTTAGATGATGTCGCAATATGGTACATTTATTTCTGTTTGTTGCCTTTATTTCCAAGGAAGTTGTTTCAGGAATCCATTCAGATTAAGTTTGTCATAACTAAGTTCTGCTGAAATTAATGAATTTAGGTTGATTGGGGTGACTAATTAACTTGCGGACTTCAGTGGTTGCTGTTTCATGAGTAATTTAGTTTCAATGCTACCTCATAAAAAAAGAATAATAGCAATTCTGAAAGGCAACATTAACATATCAAATAATTTAACTAGGGGACAAGTTAAATTACAGTTGCTTTTCTGTACTTTTGGTACATGTTCCAGAAGGTCAATGAGAAAAGAAAAGAACAAACTAGATTCCTTATTAACTTGAAAAGGATGACTAATTTTATTCTTAGAGAAGGAACAGCTCCTTGAAACATGGAATGAGTGGCTAACTAGAGATGGTTTTCTCATATGTTAACTTCTCACATACAAGGAAACTTCAGCTTAGTACATTTAGACCTTAAATTTAACTGAGAGACTAACATCTCAGCAAAAATTGTACTTGTGATTTGATTATTTTTGAAATTGACTTCTTTTTGTACAGTGTTGAAAGACTTTGATTCTTGTTCAGAAAAACTTTAATCTACACCAGGGGTCTCCAAACGTAGCAATTTTTAAGACCCGCAGACTTCAGCTTCCAGAATTCCTCAGCCAGCCATTCAGATTTTTGGGAGTTAAAGTCCACAAGTCTTAAAGTTGCCAAGTCTGTAGACCCTCTGATCTGGATAAATGAATGAAAGAGATACGATTTCATGAACAGAGGAATAGAAGAAACTGGTAAGGAAAGAATGAGACACAGCGGTAAAATGAGACTATCCTGAAAAATTGGGAATTCAACATCGCACGAAAAAAGTAAGAGCCCCAAAGCACCAATAATTGTTGAGTTTATACAAAACAGGGAAAGCAGAAGATGAAATCTTTAAACATAACAAAGTGATGTTTCCACTCTTGCAGAGGTCCTGTAGCTACACAGGAATAATGGAGTTATGGGATCATATTAATATACCACATCAGTGCTGTTTAGATTTAGAATGATATTTTTGTTCAAAGGAATAGACACTTTTTTCTTTGTTAAATGTCTGTAATTATTTCTAAGTGACATTTACTGTGCAAGTTAATGTCCATATTTTTTGCAAAGATGATGGGAACAATAGAGCAAGGAAGAAAGAAAAATCAATAACCTAAAATGGTTATTGTTGGCTTAATAGTTACATCTTTTAAAAAAAGAGCATTTTCAAGACAGAACAACATCTTTGTGGGAGATGTAACCATGATTTATAAGATCTTTCTTAGACATCCACAGGAATTTCAAATGAGATGGGTCAGTGGGAGCTACCCCCAAATTAATGATTGGGCAGTAGAAAATGAAGCAATGCTGAGTCCCCTGTGGATCCTTAAAAAAAAGTCCTCTGTCTTTGTAATTATGGTAAAATGTTTTCACGACAAACCTTTCCTTGTTCATGTAGCATATTAAGAAGAGAAGCAACCTAGAATTAAGGAGAAATTTCTTAATGGTGAAAACAGTTAATCAGTGGAACAACTTGCCTCCAGAAGTTGTAGGTGCTTCAACACTAGAGGTTTTTAAGAAAAGATTGGACAACCATTTGTTTCAAATGGTATAGGGCAGGGGTAAGCAACCTGAAACAGTGAAAGAGCCGCTCGGAACCGGTTCCCTCACAAAAGGAAAAACTGGGAGCTGCAAAAAATGTGTGCGCATGCACGTACATGCGCGCATGCGCAGAACAGAGTTTGACTGAAGAGTGGAGCCAAGGCGAGATATGCACCTACCCTGCATATTTGAATTGATTGGTTGAACTTTTTCAGTCTCACTTTTTTTTTTGAAGTACACATAGCAGAGGACTGGGAGCCACAGGAGACGGCTGAAAGAGCCGCATGCGGCTCCGGAGCCGCGGGTTGCAGACCTGTGGTATAGGGTTTCCTGCCTGAGCAGAGGGTTGGTCTAGAAGACCTCCAAGGTCCCTTCCAACTCTGTTATTCTGCTAATAGTATAAATGTTTTACAATTGTTAAAAAAAAGGAAGGGAAGATGAATTTCTGAAGCATCACCAAGTAGTTCCATCTACTAGGGAAAGACCTGTGTTGTGGCATATGTAGTTAATGTGGCTCCTTTCATATGTGTGGATTGAACAAAGAAATATCGCTCATTGTAATTGATGTCCTTTAGGAGCTAATGTATTCTTTTAGGACTTTACTGGCATAATCTTTCAAATGTTGGCTTTCTTGTCCCCAAACAAACCTCTATCATAGTTTGAATAAGCTTACTGGGGAAACTTATTTCATAAGGCACATTAGCTCCAGTTACAGAGTTCAATTATTTGATTTAAGGATAGAAATACTGATTTGTCTCACTGGACCCATTTCTCTTTGTCTAACTTGGTTTTAAATTTGGAAACAGAGAGATTGATCATATATCTCAAGGTATTATGGGTTCAAACATGGAGGATTCTTTGAGCGATATTGAAATTAGACACTTTACATTATATAAATAGGTTATGCTTTAGGTGCTTCAGTGGATAATACCAATATTGCATATTGTTGATGATGTCTTAATTGTGTTATTGACTGCTTGTGTGCATTTCTAGATACAGGATAATGTTAGACATGTCTAGAAAACTTCTTTTCTGCATTTCCTTTCCAAAAAGGCTCCCAAAGACAACTTATTCCACTGCTTTTCAACAATAAAAGTTCTTGCATAATGAATGTTTTATTGGTTTCATCTTTTGGGGTTTTATAATTTGTATAATAGCTGAGCTAACAGTCAGATCATATAACAAGACACTGTATTTGCACATGAATGTATGGAGCCAGGCAAAGATTAGCTGTGTGTAAGCATAAACACCTGCACATTTAAAATATGGTATCTTCATGCACCAACAATGAAGTGGGGTTATCAGGTACAGAAACATAAGGAGAGCTTATGCTGAATTGAAATCCATTGATGTCTCTCCCTTTAGCTCACACAGACAGAGCGGGGTTTCAAGAGTAAAGTTTAATCCTTCTCATAGTGTCATCTTTGTAATCTAGGTCAGGAGTCTGTCTTCTTATCCCAAAGTGAAATAACATCCTAGAATCAATGCCTGGTAGGCAGATAACATTGTGTTATCTATGGTTGGGTAGAGATTTCTGTCTATGACTTTTGGATGTTAAAATATTGGATTTGAGGCTTATTCCCTGAGAGAACAGGTCATTTCCAGGACTTTGCTCTGGATCTCTGTAGGATCCCATTACATTGGCTGCACCTGAGATCATTTATTTCAGCCTATGGTCATTGGAGTTAAAATCTATATGTTGACTTTTGCTTGTAATAAGTGCTTGACTTTTATTGCATTTAAAAACAGAATAAAACTACATTTTCTTTTCTTTCTTTTTTTTTAAAAAATTAACCCTTCATCTCCGTGGAGTTGTAGGTAGCTTTTCCTCCAGTAGAAAGAATTCCTGCCTTATAGCAATAGCACATAAACTCAAACACTGCTTCACAGTGCTTTACAGCCCCTCTCTAAGCAGTTTACAGAGCAAGCATATTTGCCCCCAACAATCTGGGTCTTCATTTTACCAACCTCAGAAGGATGGAAGGCTGAGTCAACCTTGAGCCGGTCAGGATTGAACTGCCGAACTGATGGCAGCTGGCAGTCAGAAGAAGTAGCCTGCAGTACTGCATTCTAACTACTGTGCCACCAAGGCTCTTATCTTACCTCCTGGACTTTAGGTCTTTCAAGGTGAAAGGTGGATTTACATAGACACATGGACATGATAGAAGGAGATCAGTGTTGGTCTATTCAAGTCAGTGTTGACTCCTGGTGACCAACAGGACAGGTTTTCTTGGCAAGGTTTCCAAAGTGGCTTGGCCTTCTCTTCTACCTAGGGATGGAAGAGAATGATTGGCCTAAAATGGCACCCAGATGGCTTCATGCCTAAGGCAAGACCTGATGCCTTTACCAACCTGGTTCTCAATTAATCTATGGTGAGCCACATGTCAAAAGAGTAGGGTAGCACCTTTTCTGACCAATAATTATTATTAAAATGCATAAACGTTTGTGAGCAGATAAAGTATTTTTTTAATAAAATGTGTTAATTGGAAAAGGTATACCAGACTCCTTCTAATGTGTATATGATACTATATATTTATGAAAGGCAATGAGCATTTTCTGAGCAGTTAATAAAGGATAGTAAAGGTTTCTTTTTGTAGGTTCATTAAAAAAAGAAAAATCTTGCATCTCTATGTTTTTCCCTACCTTTTACCCAACTCAGCATTAAAGGCAAGCAGAGTGACAGATTCCTATAGTGTAGTCTTTTTTGCAAACCCCTAAATGCTAAAATATGGTGGTTCTGCCTATTCTTCCTTAAAAGCATCATTGCTATCCTGTTTGCCTGCAGAAAGGAACCCAATTTTCTTTTTTAACGGAAGATAACCAGAAACTGGCCCTTCCATATTTTTGTGGTCTATTGTCATTCTATGGAGATCAACTGATAATAATAAGTCATAGACATGGCCTGTTTGGTTATACAAGTAGTTGCAAGCTCCTTAGTTGAGTTGCTAGGTTGTTCAAAAGCTGTACATTCTTTGAAGATTACTTCTAAAGAAATGCAGTCAAAATGCTTAATTCGAAATTCTGCCTATTCCTGTGCTGTTTACATTCCAGGAAGATCATTTTGGTGAGAGGGGGGCAGGAGAAGGAACGGTGGAAAAGCACTTTAAAAAGGGTTAGGTTCTTAAAGCAAATTTCCTTCAAAAATTCTTCTTTCTACCACCTGTTTCTTTGCTTGCACTTGCTAACCAGCTTCTGGGGAGACACTGGTGTACTGCTGATAGTTATAAGGCCAGAAAGCTCAAATGCAACACAGCATAACCGTGAAATGATCATTGTATGATTCCCTAGAATTTGTTTGTAGTTAAAACAAACACAGAGTTGGTGATTCTTGCTTCTCGTTTTTCTTTCGGGGGCATTCCAACTTCCTATTTAAAAAAAAATCACACGCATAGAGCAAAACCTTCACATACATGCAAGACGTAACAATGTGATCAACTTCAGTATTGGGCAGGTGCCCATTTGAGTAGATTTCATCTGGGTAAGATCAACTACTTAGATCTTTCCATGCGCCTTCAGGAAAGTTGGTAAGAAGCTGCACCGAATATGTATAAAAAACCTGCCGAAAGCCCAGTTTTCCCTCCAAATTCAGCTGCTGGTTAATATGTCCTTGGATTTCAAAATTGCTTACATGTTTGTCTCATTACGTTTCTAATACCAGAAGCAGTGGAGATCAGGTACATTTGTACAGCAATTGGCAACATCATTCATGATATTAAAATGAAAGTATATATATATATATAAGAATTATGAGTAGACATTGAGTTTTCAAGTGGTTCCACGTGACTGTTGTTGCACAAAAAAACATTCAAGCCCATTAGCTGAGCATAAGTGATTTTGCTGTGCAGTAGGGTAACTTCAGTAATGCAGATCCACCCGACAGGAAATGTATCTATAGGATTCTCTCATTTAATGCGATGGAAAACAAATTGTTTTAAATTTGTTTTCCAAAATGGTAAAAAGTTTGGAAAAATCTTTGGATGCATGTTTCCTCTTTTGATGTGGTGACCAACGCAACTTCAGCTACATCTCAAAAGAATGTAAGCTCTGTAACCTTTGGAAGCATTTTTTTAAAATTAATATTTAAATGAATTCTAATTAATTGAGTAAAACTTGTATACTGAACTGACTAAGATTCCTTGACTAAAATAGCAGTCCTAATAAGGAATTCTTAAGAATTTGCCTGGTCTTAGAAACACACATCAGTGTCATAATATATTGCTCTGCTCCTCTCCTTTCTCTCTTGAGATGGGATTATTGCCTTGTGTTTTCTCTTTGTTTGTCTCTCTGTTTATTTTATGCTGGTCATTGACCAAGTGAAGATGACTTAAGCTTTATGTGGGAATTTGGTTTGTTCTCGTTCCATGGTGATTATGTATGGTGGCTATTCTGATAAACTTGTTAACAGATAAACAATATAACCTTTCTGTAGAATTTTCATGCAGTATCCTCAGGCTGTTTCATTCACCATATCAAGATATAGTATGTTATTTACAAGATTCTTATAAGTATTGGGGACGCAGTGGCTCAGTGGGTTAGGACGCTGAGCTTGTCAATCAAATGGTCGGCAGTTTGGCGGGTCGAATCCCGAGTGCCGTGTAACAGCGTGAGCGCCTGTTACTTGTCCCAGGTTCTGCTAACCTAGCAGTTTGAAAGCACGTAAAAAATGCAAGTAGAAAAATAGGGACCACTGCGGTGGGAAGGTAACAGCATTCCGTCAGGCCAGCCACATGACCATGGAGACGTCCTCGGACAAGCGCTGGCTCTTCGGCTTTGAAACGGAGATGAGCACCGGCCCCTAGAGTCGGAAACGACTAGCACGCATGTGCGGGGGAACCTTTACCTTTTAAGTGGAAGGAGGACCCAGTAAATAAACAAAATAAATGTGGCTTGAGGGGACATATTTAAAGGCAATAAGTGATCTCTGACTGATATGTTTGATCTCTGATCATGTATAGTATAATGACAAATTAAGAAAAGAAATATCAGTGGACCTCCAAAGCATCTGAAGGCAGGACAAGAAGCAATGGATGGAAACTAGTCAAGGAGAGAAGTAATAGAACGAAGGAGAAATGTTCTGACAGTTAAAACAATCAGTGGAAAAACCTGCCTCTAGAAGCTGTGAATGCTCTAACACTGGAAGTTTTTAAAGAAGAGATTGGACAACCATTTGTCTGAAATGGTATAGGGTTTCCTGCCTGAGCAGGGGGTTGGACTAGACGACCTCCAAGGTCCCTTCCAACTCTGATATTCTGTTTTGTTATTCTGATAATACCTTTAGAAATCCCAGCTAGGCCACACTCAGAGACTTCAGATGGTATAGTTCTGTTAAATGTCATAGAGAACAGGGTGGACAAAGAGAGATTTGCCTTGGATGACTGCTGAATTGATAGCAGAGGGAAGATTTGAACAGGTGATATTCTAATTTCTGGTTGCTGTATTCCTAAGATTAGGTTTGCTTCTGTCTCTCTTTTCCCGTCTTACGTTTTCGTGTCTATGGAGATTTCGTGTCTGTGGTTGTCCCAAAGATGCTTTTTCAAAAGGCAAGATGCTTCTCATCCAGGAAGCTTCTTCAGTTCTCTGGGTTTTCACCTTACTTTTTGAATCCTGCATTCACAACACTGTTTGTACACAGGGATTAATACACGATTTACACTACGTGGCTGGACATTATAACACCCCAGTGTTCAGCCAAACCCATTAGGCAGAAAAACTTCAAATGCTTAAAGATGTTTTTGTATAAATAGAGAGAACTGAAATGAATAAGGGCAAGGAGGGGGTGGGAGGGCAAGAGAGAATCAAATGAAATCAGGCAATTCCAAACGACTGGATAAAGACTGTCCGTGTCCTTTTATTTTATTTTCAAATCACTTTTATGCAGGAATAGTTTAACCAAAATGAAGGGGGAAAAAGGGGCTATGTAGGCTTTCAGGCTACAGTGATTTGTATTAAGATGAGTTGCACTTTAGCTAGGCTGAAACTTGTTCGCCACAGAATGTTAAATACATCCTGAAAAGAAAGATTATGTCTATCTAGTTACACCATTCCTTGATATATGCACCATGTCACAGTGCCATTGTCTCCTGGGTAAAGACTGAGTTCAAATATCCACTATCTCTCCCCTGGTGCTCCAAATGCTCTGCTTTGAAGTTTTTATAATCCATCTGTCATCTGCTTGTAGGGAGGGCACATGGTCTGTACCACTCAATTATAGAATTCTCGTTTGCCAGCTACAAGGAGACAGCAAAGAATGTTATGGGTGGTTGTCAGATGTACTAAATTCCTAGGATTCATATGGATGATGTTATTCCACTGTAGGAACACAGCATGTGTTATTGTTAAAATGTATTAAGAATACATTTTGTATTGTACAATTTATGTACTTGCCTTTTTTTTTTTGCTTACTCCACGCATGCCAATCTATACATCCCTCCAACGGCACATACTGCAATCCATCAAACTGTAACTGGATCAATTAAATATATCCTTTGCTACCCAGTGCCCCATGCGCAGACCTAAAGAAAGGTGCATTTTAAGAGGTAAAGCCTTGTGCACTTCAGCATGCCGGTGAGATAAAAGAGTTGGATTATTACTATTATTATTTTTTTTGATGTCGGGGAGAAAAAAATAATAATCAGGAGATTTCTAGACTAGCAACGTTTGCCGTACAATTTGTTTGTATGATGCTGTGAATCGGAGGCCTGAAAATTATATGTACCACCATCTGGTGAAGGCAGAAGTGCATTTCATTAGGTGGTGAATAACAAAACAATAGGCACATTCGTGGAAGTATATTTAATATTTTGCTTAAAGAAATCTACCTAAGAGAAGGCTGGATCACTTGATAGCACACTGGCTTTTCATGTACCGATTCCCTGGAGATATTCAATTTGTTGTCTTCTGTGAAATGAGTTTGATGATCTCAGCTTGGTCCCTGGTGGATATTAATTCACTTTATAAAACATCCCACACAATTTAGCACAGTATAGCATCATTTGCAAATATTGCACATAGCTCTTCCGTCTTCATACACACACACACGCACACACACACACACACACACGCACACACACAGACACACTCACACAGACACATACACACACATACACACATACACACATACACACACACAGACACACAGACACTTTCTTTTTTTCTTTTCTTTTACTTTTTCCTTCCCACTCCCCTTTTTGCTCATGATAGAAAAGAGCAGGTGGTAACAATGAAATTTATTCTTTTATTCATTTAGGCAATTGTCATTACTCACTATGAAAATGGCACGAGACAATTCTAAATGAAAATAACCTTTTCCACTACAACTTTATTATAACAGCTGCAAATAAAACTTGACACGCATCTGGGAAGCCGGTGCTACACTGGTTATCTGTATAGCCCGCTGTCTGGGACTTAATAACTCAGGTATATAATTCTCCATGAAATACTTTGAAAAGGATTACAAGGGTTAAGCTTACCAAATACATGGCTCCCTTCTCTTTCTCTTCCTTAACAGCCTTTTTTTTAAAAAAAACAAAATAAAAAAAACCCACTCATAGCTTTGAGCAATAATATATTGCCATTTGAAAGAGTAAGGTTACAACTGCATGTTCTTATTGGAAGGTATTTCACAGATCATAGGATTATGAAAGTGGAAATCCAACCCTAGAAAAATGACTTTTGCTCCCGTCATCCCCTAAGTCCATTTCTTTCCAATGTCAAAAAAAGGAAAAAAAAAACCTGACTGATCAAAAACCCGAGGACAAAGAAGATTTGCCAAGTGTTTACCTGCCCTGAAGTCTAAACATGTCTAGTGTGTAATTTATTTATTAAATTTATATGCTGCCCCTCTCGCTATCAAGTGGCTTACGATGTTATCAATAACAGTACAAAACAACTAAAAGGTGAAAAACATTAAAACATTGGGCAAGAACCAGGTTGTCTTTCCAGGTCGTTAAAAATAAGGAGCTAAACTATCACCGATATTTCATTCCCTCATGAATGCTGCCATGTAGAGCAGGGGTCCTCAACCCCCAGTCCGTGAACTGGTACCGGGCTACGGCATGCTAGCAACCGGTCCACACAAACAAGCAAAGCCCCATCCACTGGATGCAGGGGCCACACAAAACCACATCCCCTCCGATCCATGGAAAAAATCTTTCTCCATGGAACCTGTCCCTGGTGCCAAAAAGGTTGGGGATCATAGATGTAGAGGACCTCTCCTGACAATATCTACATCAGAGGTCCCCAACCTTTTGGGCATCAGAGACCCGTGCCATGGAGAAAGGTTTTTCCATGGACCAGAGGGGGTGTGGTTTTCAATACTGCCTGGATCCCGAGGATGGAGCTTTTGCTTGTTTGTGCAGCCCGCTTGTTGGCATGCTATGGACCAGTGCTGGTCTCCAGACAGGGGTTGGGACCCCTGATCTACATTACTTTTCCTGATCATAAAAGATGAGGGAATTTCCATGTAGAAGAGACATGGAGCCCACTAAAAAAGAATAACAATTTATATTTTGGATGAATATAACGTATGAAAAAGGGATGCGGTGGCTCAGTGGGTTAGGACACTGAGCTTGTCGATCAGAAGGTTGGCAGTTTGGCGGGTTGAATCCCGAGTGCCGTGTAACAGAGTGATCGCCTGTTACTCGTCCCAGCTTCTGCCAACCTAGCAGTTCGAAAGCACGTAAAAATGCAAGTAGAAAAATAGGGACCACTACGGTGGGAAGGTAACAACACTCTGTGCACCTTTGGTGTCTAGTCATGCCGGCCACATGACCACGGAGATGTCCTCAGACAAGCACTGGCTCTTCGGCTTTGAAACAGAGATGAGCACCGGCCTCTAGAGTTGGAAACGACTAGCACGCATGTGCGGGGGAACCTTTACCTTTACCTAACGTATGAAAACACTCTGCCTAAAATCATTGTTTGCATAACAATAACTTCAGTGAGCTGAAAATATGATTGGACAGAACCTTCTGAATACAGAATATATACATAGTACATAGGCAAGAAAGCTGAGATAGGTACTTGTTGCTAATGGAAAAAGCTCAAATTGAACAAAAGTCAAGCAGACTGATAAGTCTATGGCAGAGTGAAGTCAAGACATGAAAGGTGTAGTATCTATTGATATTAAAACATGCTGGCTGGGGAATTCTGGGAGTTGAAGTCCACAAGTCTTAAAGTTACCAAGTTTGAAGACCTCTGAGCTGAAACAAGTCAACAATCCAGTTGGTTATAGTGTCTGCATCATCAAAGAGTAGACTTTTTGCTGTTAACTCTTTATTCAAGTCTAAACCTAGTGCAAGACAATGCATTTCTTGTATGATCAAGTTGCCCTTCATTTTATATTTGTTATCAATAGATAATAGACTTTTCATGCTGACTGGGGAATTCTGGGGGTTGAAGTCCACAAGTGTTAACGTTACCAAGTTTGAAGACCTCTGAGCTGAAACAAGTCAACAATCCAGTTGGTTATAGTGTCTGCATCATCAAAGAGTAGACTTTTTGCTGTTAACTCTTTATTCAAGTCTAAACCTAATGCAAGACAATGCATTTCTTGTATGATCAAGTTGCCCTTCATTTTATATTTGTTATCAATAGATAATAGACTTTTCATGCTGACTGGGGAATTCTGGGGGTTGAAGTCCACAAGTGTTAAAGTCGCCAAGTTTGGAGACCCCTGTTCCAGCTGATGAAGATCTCAAGATGCAAATCATTGTCGCATCTTTTAAACGCTTTTATTATGGCATTGCATGGTGGTATGGAACATATTTAATATTAACAGGAATTAAATGGGATCTACATTTCTATTCCAGAGATTTGTAAATTACTATTCCCGGTTTTTGTTTTTTGTTTGCTTAGCACTTGTACAATTCTGGATGTTCTCTCCCCACAAACATTAATTGACAGTAAGGTAAGTTGATGTGCTAAACCTCAATTAGTGATTGCCCTTTTTGTGGCAGTGGGCTGTATGTGATTGCTGTGTTGTCCTACCAAATCCTTCTTTTCTTGCTGAAGAATTACTCATCGTGGTCAAACTCTGATCACATTTAACATAGGGAGATTGGATGTTGTTAGCTGATACGTGGCAAGAGAACATAAAAAGGCCTTTGTCTTCCCATTCCTACTTTTCTCTCCCACAGAAGCTGGTCTGTGTATTAAATATTTTCTCATTATTTCTGTTTTTGCAGCCACTAACAAGTTTCAGAAATGATAGAATGGTTCACAGATCTGTCCATACATATTACGGCGCATAACAAGTTGGACAGCCTTGTTTGCATGCCCACACACATATGCAAAGTGTGGTGCTAGAAAAAGGGAGGAAGTCTTGAAAAATAGCTTTCATGATTACAATTTTCCCCGCTGCAAGGTTTTTGTCTAAATTTGGAATAATTCAGGAAAGAGAGGCTTCCTTTCATCATGCTGGTTCTTTTTTTTAAAAATTTTTAAACAAAAATGCCTTTTTTGCTCTCTATCATTTTTTTGGGGGGGTAAGCTTTCTTCCCCTCCCACCCCTTTTATTTTCTTTTTGATTGCTTCAACCTTTTTTTTTCTCCCTTTCCTGTCTTCCAGATGGGTAACCCACAATGGCAGGCCCTTTTGAAACAAAGGAGTCAGGAAGTTTTTAACTGCTAGAAGAAAAATATTTTTGCACAGGATGTCAAGGCTCCAGTGTTGCCCTAAAAAAAAATCGGTAGAGCACAGAGAACTAATATTTGGATTTTTCAGGAATGGCGATGCGTCAACCAATAAACGTAACACAATTTGGATGCTTCTGTAAATAAATGCACCTTTAGCATTCCTGTGCCTATATGCAGCTAGATTTTATGGAGGGTACCTTGTCACGTAGGGCACAATCTTATGACTCCTAAGAGCTATGGAGGAGATGTTCTCTGTGACCAGGAATAAGTTTCACAACCTACATGCAAATGTTCACTTTTGCTCATTGGCTGTGTTTGTTTTCCGGGGAGTAGAACATGGCATGCAAGTCTGAAGATTCTGTTCTTCCCTGTAGGCAAATGGACCAAGAAAATTGATTGTCAAATAGTTTTTTAAATATATTTAGAGAGAGAGATATTTTTAAGGAACAAAAGGCAATCGTGGCTTCTTCTTTTTTGTATTTGTATTTGAATTTGAGGAAAACAGGTTGAATCAAACAAGACTCGAGAAGGTTAACCATAACCAGTTCATGAATTCAATACAGTTTTGGGGGCTGTTGCATCAAAGCTACTAGCTACTCAATTGTGCCCTCCTTTCACAACTGTAAAGTTTTGTTTATATTTATATTTATATTTATATTTATATTTATATTTATATTTATATTTATATTTATATTTATATTTATATTTATATTTATATTTATATTTATATTTATATTTATATTTATATTTATATTTATATATATATATATATATATATATATATATATATATAAAAGGTAAAGGTAAAGGTTCTAGTCGTTTCCGACTCTAGGGGCCGGTGCTCATCTCCGTTTCAAAGCCGAAGAGCCAGCGCTTGTCCGAGGACGTCTCCGTGGTCAAGTGGCCGGCATGACTAGACGCCAAAGGCGCACGGAACGCTGTTACCTTCCCACCAGAGCGGTCCCTATTTTTCTACTTGCATTTTTACGTGCTTTCGAACTGCTAGGTTGGCAGAAGCTGGGACGAGTAACAGGCGCTCACTCTGTTATATATATATATATACTCAGGGCAGTGTACAGGGCAATAAATACCAAAAGTACAAAATACAAAAATTAAAACAAATTAAACAATTGTGCCCAATACAATAAATTAGTTAAAATCAATAATTAAAACCCCAAACCCATCAGACCAGTCCGGCTTGTTCGAATAAATAAGTTTTTAGATCACGTTGGAAGGAGTGAAGGTCGGGAGCCATCCGGAGCTCAACCGGCAAACGATTCCATAAATCTGGCGCGCCCACAGAGAAGGACCTCCCCCTGGGGGTCACCAGTTGACATTCTCTGACCGGTGGCACCCTGAGGAGGCCCTCTCTGTGGGAGCGCACTGGACAGAGGGAAGTTGACGCCAGCAGCAGGTGCTCCCTTAGGTACTCCGGACCCATGCCATGTAGGGCTTTATATGGGTTTATGGGTTTAATGTTTTACTATATAATTCTGAGCTCATCTTGCATTCATAGCATTGAAAGATTTTTGAAAGGTGTTTGCTTTTTATTTTTATTTTTTTATTTTTATTCCATTTATATCCCGCCCTTCTCCGAAGACTCAGGGCGGCTTACAAGCTTAGCAGTAGCCTTCATTCTATGTATATGCCTGCTTATTAGGGCTTTCACACACACCCCCAAGCAGCATTATTACAAAGTTAGCTTAATTGCCCCCAACAATCTGGGTCCTCATTTTACCTACCTCGTAAGGATGGAAGGCTGAGTCAACCTTGAGCCTGGTGGGACTCGAACCTGCACTAATTGCAGGCAGCTGGTGTTACTTAAGGAGGCATTAGCCCACTGCTCCACCAAGGCTCTTTTTGGAAGCCTTTTCATCCTTCTTCAACCTTCCATTGACTGGTTGAGTTTAATGATGACTGATAATAATAATAGCAGCGCTGCACAATTATTGCAAAGATACGACACAACTTTTACCTCTGTTTTAAAAATCGTAATATGATAACTGTTTTAGGTACTTACTAATTGTTTCAGCCTTCTTACAGTCACTTGTTTGTGAGATGGGCAGCTAAATAAATTGACAAACATATAGTAAGTAAAAATAATTTGGAGGGAAAAAAACCCCAAAGCTGTTAAGAACTGATATTGCTTTAGAAGCAAACATCTCCATTTGGAATCTAATGGCCATTATATTGTTCCTTTCACCTCCACATAATTTTCCAAGGAAAAGTAATAGGGACATGTACAGTATGTGTGTGTGTGTGTGTGTATGTGAGTATGTATATGAATATGAAACCACTGCATTATATTACACAAAGA
>NC_138213.1:8031304-8056304 GCF_964194415.1 Vipera berus
AATAGCTCTTGCTTGCTTGATGGTGATGATGGTTGATGATGATGTCAAGTCCAATTCTTTCCGATTCTGTGAGTCAGGTCTCTCCACATCTTCCACATCTGTACTATTTCTTTGAGTTTTTTGATGCTCTGACTGGTTCAGCTTTGATGGCGACCTCTTATTTTTCTTTCCAAAAGCTACATTTCTCTTACAGGACAACTTTCCCAGACTTGATGCCATTCAGAATAATTGAATTCTGGGAATTCCCAGAGGTCCCAGCCCAAGTTTTAATCTAAACTGTCTGGAAAAGCCAGATTGAAAGATACTTCAATGGACTCAAGTTGGTTTGCTTCAATATTTAAAAAGAATCAAAAACAATTTGCAATGTTATGGATCCTTTAATATGTCATAATAGAGGCAGTCCTCGACTTACAACAGTTCGTCTAGTGACCGTTCAAAGTTATAACAGGACTAAAAAAGTCACTTATGGCCATTTTTCACACTTATGACCATTTCAGCATCCCACGGTTGTGTGCTTTACATTCAGATGCTTGACAACTGGTTCATATTTATGACGATCGCGACATCCCAGGGTCATGTGATGCTTTTTTGTGACCTTCTGACAAGCAAAGTCAATGGGGAAGCCGGATTCACTTAACAACCATGTTTCTAACTTAACAACTGCAGTGATTCACTTAACAACCATGGCAAGAAAGGTTAAAAGTGGGGCAACACTCACTTAACAAATGTTTCACTTAGCAACGGAAATGTTGGACTCCTTTGTGGTCATAAGTTGAGGACTACCTGTAAAAGCAAGTTTAATGTCTTTTAGTCAGTTACATACCTTATTTGAATTCACAGGTATGGTGATGTAGAACATCTTACAAAAGATCAACATCTTTGAACTAAAAACAAAACCTCTCAAGTATCTGGTAAGATTTAAAGTAAGAAATAAAAAAAATCATTGAATTTTTAGAACAAAATAACAGAAGAAAAATGGAGATAGTATCCAAATGAATATGAATATTAATATTTGACTCAGAAGAGCATAAGCTGAAAAACTAGCTAGCCAGTTGAATATCCCATGAAAAAAGTCTTTAGCTATTAGTTTTCATAACGGATTCCTCTGTTCTATTAGATGATTGAAAATATGTTCATTCTTTATCGTTATAACCTCAGTTAAAAGTATTGTCACAAATAGATGAAGAGTAGTAGGGTTCATAAAATACAACACCTCCCCTAGTTTAAAAGCAAATATTAGTAGGGGGGGGAAAGAATACCATGCTATGTGCTTCCCTCTGCAAAAAAAGAGAAAAAGGTAAAATATTATGAGTGATGTAATAAGATAATCAATGCTGCCTGACCTCCACTGCTCTTCTGTTGATGTGCACAGAAGAACCAGGATCTAAAGATTATGGATTGATGGCATATGCAATAACCAGATGAATATATTTTATATTGCAAATTTTAAAAAAAGGTAGCAGCTGAGGTCATGGACAATAAGTGGAGAGATTTAGCATCAATAGGGGAACTGTAGTGTCACATTGGCAGATGTCACATTGCGTTTTCATAGCCGAAACAAGGGACTTGATTGTGTGCAGTCTTTTTGTAGGGCTGTGCATACAGCCATCATATCATATCCTATTCTGCAGGACTGGTATCTCATGTAAGGAAAGAATTGCTCAGTGCTTTGCCATTCTGTATATGAAAGGGTCAGCACTGTTTGGGCAGGAATGTTGAGTATTTAATTCTTTTTCAGCATCTCATATTTACTGAAACAACCTGACCCCAAAGAAACCCTTGCAGGCTTTTTGCTTCCATTTTCTTTTTTAAATGAAAGTATAAAATGGCGAAGATGTGGAAAAAAAAATCTTGTGTTTGGAAGTACAGTATTCCTCAATTTACAGCTGTTCATTTCATGACTGAAATTTACAGTGGTGCTGAAAAAAGCATTTTCACACTTACGACCATTGCATCCTCATGGTCACGTGATCAAAATTTGGACTCTTGGCAACTGCCTCATATTTATGACCGTTGCACTGTCATAAAGGGGTCATGGGATCCCCTTTGGCGACCTTCTGACAAGCAAAGTCAATGGGGGAAGCAAGCCAGAGTCACTTAATAACCAGGTTAGTAACTTAACCGCAGTGATTCACTTAACAACAGGGGCAAGAAAGGTCGTAAAATGATGCAAAACTCATTTAACAACTATCTCTCTTGGCAACCGAACTTTTGGACTCATTTGTTGTCCTGAGTTGAAAACTATCTATACCTAAGCAAGAAATAAAATGCAAAAATATGGAAATGGAAAAACACTGCAAGAAAGCAAGACAAATAGAAATGGGACTTTATTCAATCAGTTGGAATCTGTCAATGAGGGATTCTCAAAGCTGAATAGACATAATCACAACATGTAAGAATTGCATCAAACTTTATTTGTATTCTTAACATTGCAAGAGGGAGAAACACTGTTTCTTTTTCCTACTCGAGGCTAACAGTAACTTAAGGGGGTAGACAAATTGATCTCTACACCCCCCCCCAACTTTTTGCAAGACTTAAGAATAGAGATTGGTACATGTTACATTTTACTTACAGCTACGTTGTTCTATCATTTTGAGATTAGCCATCTCCTTCCAAAAAATAATCTTCTGCTCCTGTTGCAGGGTGTCTATTCCAAAATGTAATTATGTGTGAAGCTATATCCAAATTCCCTTTAGAGTTAATCAAGGGTTGCGGATAAAAGTTAGCTGGCATTTTGTCACGGCTAACTATCTTGTCTTCAAATCCTCTGGAAATTCTGTGCCTTCAATCTTTGGGAATGTTTTCTTACTCAGGAAATTTTTTGATGACCTTTGGCCCATCCTGGAACAAGGGATCCATCAGCAACCCAAGCATCCTAAATCTAACTTAATTTGCAAATTATCTTCTCCATTCCCTCCAGTTTCAAATAGACTAGATTTTCTTGCCATCTCTTTAGTACAGGGATCCCCAACCCCTCAGCCATGGCCGTAAGCTGTTTGGAAATGGGCCATGGAAATGGCGTGTGAGGGCATGTGCTCGCACATTTCCCCCTTTGCGCTTGCACACGTGTCCGCCATTCGCACAAATGGAGCTACCACCACCGATCCACAAAGCCAGAAAATTTCGGGAATTCTGCCTTAGCATATTTCAACCTTTTGTTCTCTGCAGGATGAAAAATTGGGAAAGTACCTGTGAAATCTTTTATCTGTTTCAATTCCAACTAGGTTTCAGCTTGAGCTTTTCACTTCTGGACACAGCCGCCCTCCTCTGTCTGGGAGATCGTATGATAAGCAGGATTTGTCAGCTCCGTTCTGTCAAATTTTCGTGGGGCAAAATTTATATTCTGAGTTTTGTCCCAGTCCCAACTCTTTTTTAGTTCCCTTGAAACTTGTAATTTTAATATCTTGTGTTATACAAACAAAAATGAAGTCCAGAATACATAACATTTAAATTTTATTACAGTTTTGATATTTTTCTGAATAAACAGGAAAAAAGTAGAGATGCCAAATAAACTACATTGTTTAGACTTCATCAGCGTGTAGCTTCATTTGAAATTAAAGTAAATTCAGTCCATTTATACTTTGAAGAAATGATACTTTTCAACTACAGTACATACATTAATTATACATTTGATATCATACCAGAACATCATATCTGTAAAAGGGTAGTAGGGTATAAAAGAAATATATTTCTTTTATCCAGTTTTTCTCAGGAAAAAGAAAAATCCTCAGTAATAAAATATTTACCCCACTGAAGAGGGAGCTGCTTTTAAAGGGATTAAAGTTCAGATACAGTCAAAATAATGGCAAAATCACAGTGACTAACAGTCTAAACTTGAGTTAGTTTAGTTTAAAATTAGGAGGACGAATAATATTTGCTTAGGTTTTTGGGTGGTCTTATTCTGATTCTTGAAGTCTGCAACTAGAATCTGACTTTGCTTGCTGCTTTTGTTCATGCAAAGGAAGACCATGGACTCTGCTAGAAGTTGCAGGTAATCCTTGACTTACAACAATTCATTTAGTGACCATTCAACATTACAACGGCACTAGAAAAAGTGACATCATCATCATCATCATCATCATCATCATCATCATCATCACCATAATGTTGGAAGGGATCTTGTCCAACCCCCTGCTCAGTCAGGAAACTCTACCATTTTAGACAAATGGCTGTCCAGTCTCTTCTTAAAAACTTCCAGTGTTGGAGCATTCACAGCCTCTGGAGGCAGGATGTTCCACTGGTTAATTGTTCTAACTGTCAATAAGTTTCTCCTTAGTTCTAGGTTGCTTCTCTCCTTGGTTAGTTTCCATCCGTTCCATCCATCTGACTGGTTTTCACAGTTACGACCATTGCAGCATCCCCAATGTCACACGTTCAAAATTCAGAGGCTTGTTAACTGGCATGAATTTATGATGGTTTCAGGGTTCTAGGGTCATATGATCACCTTTGCAATCTTCTGCAAAGTCAACGAGGAAGCCACGTAACAACTGTGTTACTAACTTAACAACTGCAGTGATTCACTGAACAACTGTCTTGCTTAGCCATGGAAAGCTTGGGCTCAACTGTGGTCGTAAGTCAGGGACCACCTGCAACTGTTTTTCCCCCCTCTCCCATCCACAGGCAATCCTTACATGTTCTTCTCCATGCTTTGTTTATCAGCAGTACTTTAATGCATTCCTCCATATAGGATGATGTTGGCAGCTACAGAAAAACGTATGTGACTCTTTGGAAACAGAGCTGTCAACCCTCCACGGTCTACCATACTGGTCACCTCTTTTGAGAATTTGTGACCTGATTATTGAACAGATGTGGTGTTTTTTTGATTTGGTTGTTGCTTCTTCCTTTTAATCCCCAATATGTTGGAATGGAACTTTCTGATCCTTTCTGAATTCAGTAATGGCCACGTGATAAAAATCTTTTAGCAATTGCTGCCAAAGAAATGTATTGTTGCTGTTTTATCAATTCTGTTTGCTGAGCTTCAATAGAATTTTCATGTGAATTGTTTTTCTCATTGAGATCAGAGTTCTGATTTGCTCTTGACTTGTCTGAATCTTGCCATGGATTTATGCCGTCTTTTCTAGCAAAGGACCAACCCCAAATAAATAGTTGTGTGTGCTAATGAAATATTTTAGTCCAATCGGCAACCCATTCTGATGCAATGGTAAATCTCATATACACAAATACGTTTTTCAGAGTGGATTTACATACATTTTATGGATTAGAATTAGCCTGTTTGCTTTCATTATAATCCAGGACTAAGTTTAAAAGGTTTATCAAGAACATTCACACATATCTTTCCTCCCTCCCTCCCTCCTTCTTTCTTTCTTTCTTTCTTTCTTTCTTTCTTTCTTTCTTTCTTTCTTTCTTTCTTTCTTTCTTTCCCTTCCTTCCTTCCTTCCTTCCTTCCTTCCTTCCTTCCTTCCTTCCTTCCTTTCTTCCTTCGTTCCTTTCTTTCTTTCTTTCTTTCTTTCTTTCTTTCTTTCTTTCTTTCTTTCTTTCTTTCTTTCTTTCTTTCTTTCTTTCTTCTCTTTCTTCCTTCCTTTCTTTCTTCTTTCTTTCTTTTCCTTCTTTCCTTCCTTCCTTCCTTCCTTCTTCCTTCCTTCCTTCCTTCTTTTCTTTTTCTTTCTTTCTTTTCTTTCTTTCTTCTTTCTCTTTCTTTCTTTCTTTCTTTCTTTCTTTTCTTTCTTTCTTTCTTTCTTTCTTTCTTTCTTTCTTTCCTTCCTTCCTTCCTTCCTTCCTTCCTCCTTCCTTCCTTCCTTCCTTCTTCCTTCCTTCCTTCCTTTCTTTCTTTCTTTCTTTCTTTCTTTCTTTCTTTCTTTCTTTTTCTTTCTTTCTTTTCTTTCTTCTTTCTTTCTCTTTCTTCTTTCTTTCTTTCTTTCTTTCTTTCTTTCTTTCTTTCTTTCTTTCTTTCTTTCTTTCGAAACACTCTTAAAAGTTGACTTTATTTTTAGAAAGTTTGAAGAAAAGATACAAATATAACTGAAGAGGATTAAGAGCATCAATCAATAAAATTTTTATGTATGGACGTATACATTTTTAGAGCCTTTTTTGGGCTGGCTGGCTTGGGGACAGACGTGCTTTGTGAAATTAAAAGGTTAGCTATGAATAATCACAATCAAATCTTTTCTTTTGTCCATATTTAATTCAAATGAGATTGCTCCATATTGACCTTCCTAATGCTAAAAGGCCACCCATCAAGGAATCCCTGCAGCCAATGAACCAGGCAAGTGAATGCTTTCTTAAATGATGCCTAATCAGTCTAGAGAGACTTGCCCTCTCTCCCCATCACTATTCCGTAATTCAGATGTGCTGATAACCTGAAATTGAATGTGTCAGTATGCAGACATGTGAAGAAAAAAGAAAACCAGAAGCCAAAAAAGAGACAGCTATAGAACAATGTCTATTTGTGATCATTATTTTTGTTCAGTGGAGAGATGGGAAAGGTGGGGGGGGCGAGCATCACAAGTTCCTCTCAAAAATATTTATTGCAAGCTTTTAAGAAGTGTTAAATGAATAAATAGGCTAGACACTTCATTTCCATAAACTGTCTGGCAAATAATAATGAAGATTTCTTTTTTTTAAAAAAACACAACACCACAGAGAAATACATTTTTAAAATGCAATGTCTTTCGATTGGTAAAACTCACGGTTCGGTTATTAGCATTTCAAGCTAAAGATTTGAAAACAATATTTTCAGCATTGCAGTGAGGAGCGAAAAGGGTTGTCACTGTGTTTTAGTTACCAGGAGGAAAGCTGGCCTTTCACAATATCAAATAATTTACAAGTCTAAAATAATTTAAAATAGGTTTGGTTTAAGCTTTAGAGTGGTGCTGTGAACACTTTAAAAAAAACTTGAATTATCTGTTGAGTTTTCAAACACTGGGTGTGTTCTGGCTGTTTATTCATGTGTTACCAGGAAAGAGGGCAGCTGTGTTTAATACATGTTTTGTTTTGGTTCATAGTTCAGCATGTGCAAATAAAATTGTTTCTATAAGAAATTTCAAGGGTTGTGGAATGTACAACTCTCATAATCATGTCTGCCTCACAAGTCAAAACTACTCCTTTGAGAATGGATCTAGGTTTCTCTGCTCCCACATAAGGTTATCTACTTTAAAATTATTCTGTGAAGTATGAACCAAATGTTAAACTCTCCAGCCCACAATTCCACCCCACCCCCCCACACACAATAATACAAGCACCATGGTACAGCCACACTGACAGAGGACTCAGTGTGTGGGACACAGAAATAAGGTTAAAAATCTCAGCTCTGTGATTGCTCTTGTGAGGGTGGCTTCACAAGTTATATTTTTAGTGAGTGCATATTGCCGACTCATGCTGCAGATCTCTTTGGAATATCATTGCCAGTAACGGAATGATTTCCTGAAAATGGCATCTGCTCTGTGTATAACAGGTAGACACATACCTGTGCCCATTTCTCCATACATATGGTGGAGAATTTTAAAACTCTGCAGCTTTCATCACCTGGCATTTGTAGTGAATGAATACATGGATTAAAAAGAGACACTTCATACTTATTTCACAAGCCCTCAACTTACAATCATGTGTTTAGCGGCAAGGGGAAAAGGGAGTTAAAACCGTTACTTGTACTTACAACCATCCAGCATCTCCAAGTTCACATGATCAAAATTTGAACGTTTGCAGCCAGCAGATATTTGCAACAGTTGTCCTTCCTTTCTTTCTTTCTTTCTTTTCTTTTCTTTCTTTCTTTCTTTCTTTCTTTCTTTCTTTCTTTCTTTCTTTCTTTCTTCTTTCTTTCTTTCTTTCTTTCTCTCTCTCTCTCTCTCTTTCTTTCTTTCTTTCTTTCTTTCTTTCTTTCTTTCTTTCTCTTTCTTTCTTTCTTTCTTTCTTCCTTCCTTCCTTCCTTCCTTCCTTCCTTCCTTCCTTCCTTCCTTCCCTCCCTCCCTCCCTCCCTCCCTCCCTCCCTCTCTTTCTTTCTTTTTTCTTTCTTTCTTTCTTTCTTTCTTTCTTTCTTTCTTTCTTTCTCTCTCTCTCTCTCTCTCTCTCTCTCTCTCTCTCTCTCTCTCTCTCTCTCTCTCTCTCTCTCTCTCTCTCTCTTTCTTTCTTTCTTTCTTTCTTTCTTTCTTTCTTTCTTAACAGTGTTTCAAAAAACAGCTGACTTTATTTTTATAACGCTTGGTGAAAAGATATGCCAAAGAGGATTAACAGCATCAATCAATAAAGTTTTATGTATGCATATATACATTTTAGAGCCCTTTTTTGGGTGGTTGACTTGGGGGGGGGGAACAGACGTGCTTTGTGAAATTAAAAGGTTAGCTATGAATAATCACAATCTTTTGTCCATATTTAATTCACATGATCAAGGTATTTTTCAACAGTTGCAGCATCATGTGATCAACATTTGTAACCTTCATAGCCAGCTTCCCACAAGCAAAGTCGGATTTGGGGATACTGGAATCACTCAACAAGTGTAGGATTCGCTTACAACTGCAGTGAGGTTCCCCATAGCACAAGAAGTTGTAAAATTGGCTGCAGCTTACTTAACAACCACTTTGCTTAACCATGGTTCCATTTGTGGTTGCTTGTCCTATGCATTCCATACAGGTTTGCAGTGCGCACGTGTTACAGATGGCACATGGGGGCATTGCTGAATTGAACTGAAATACTTTATTTGGCCAAGCATGATTAGACCCAAAAGGAATTTATCTCTGGTGCAGAAACTCTCAGTGTAGATGCAAAGCAACAGAATACTGATAGTCATAATATCAATAATACCAATAAAAGAAAAGAAAATAAGATAATAAGAAAGGTAAACAATAATACCACAGCCATACTACATGGGTAAATACACATAGACATTAGAACATAGAAATCACACACAGTCTTGTGCCCTGTGGTTTCTTTATGGTTAAATACGGCAGTTAATCGTGCAAAGGATGTATGGTGATGCTCTATGTATTTTTTTTATTACATTTATATCCCGCCCTTCTCCGAAGACTCAGGGCGGCTTACAAGCTTAGCAGTAGCCTTCATTCTATGTATATGCCTGCTTGTTAGGGCTTTCACACACACTCCAAGCGGCATTATTACAAAGTCAGCTTAATTGCCCCCAACAATCTGGGTCCTCATTTTACCTACCTCGGAAGGATGGAAGGCTGAGTCAACCTTGAGCCTGGTGGGATGCGAACCTGCACTAATTGCAGGCAGCTGGTGTTACTTAAGGAGGCATTAGCCCACTGCTCCACCAAGGCAGTACCAAAGGGGTCACCTGCCTTCAGGTAGTTACTTGGCCCTAGAGAGGAGACTTGCTCTTCACACCTCTCTAAATATACATTCAGAGCAAAGTAGTAACTCTTTATTTATTTATTTAATTTATGTTCTGCCCACAGGAATAATGCAACTCCCCGTTATTTTAAATAACTAACACCCTGTCCAGACCCTTAAGTTGTACAGCAGGTGGGTTGTGGGTTAACTTAGCTCTGCTTGCCTAAGTGATTTGGTTTATTTTTCTGATTATGCCCATAGCATTAAGCCTCCCTTTCTTGACTTTTCCATCTATAGCAAAGAAGATGTCAATAACGCATTAAAATAAATTAATAGCTTTCATTGACATCTCCAGAAAGATAATACTGGTAGATTGTTTTTTTTCCTTAGCAGTCATTAGATATTTCCAATATGACTGCATCCAATAGAAAAAAAATGACAGCAGTCGGTCAGTATAAGCCCCTTGTTTTTTTTTTAAAAGTAAATTTCCTTTTCTTCCCCTCCTTCCTCTTTTGAAAGCATTTAAGACTTCTAGCCATTTTGAGCACAGCAGTGCAAAGTGCCAAATGGACAGAAACGGTTAGTCTTAAATGAGCAAAGATAAAAATTTCTGAGTGCATCTCACATAGAGAAACAGGAAGGAGTCTACAAATGCGTATTAGGTCAGTGGAGACATGCTTGCTATGTCTGCGTGAGCATGAACTTTTGGCCCAAGCTTTGGAGACTAAGAATGAGCATGAATGTCTAAAAATATAAATTACACTAGCAAAGAACGTAAAGCGAGCACAATGGAAATGTAAAACTATACAGTGGTACCATGGTACTCAGCTGCTCTGAAACTCATCAAATTTGGCACTCAACACATTCTGACATGAAAATTTTGTCCTGGTACTCATTGTTTCTTTGGTACTCAACACATGAGCTAGAGTCAGCTGCCTTAGATACTGGAATACTGCTAACATGACATCCCTACTCCTTCTTTTCACTAGACTAGACATACCCAATTCCTGCAACTGCTCTTCCCACGTTTTAGCCTTCAATTCCCTAATCATCTTTGTTGCTCTTCTCTGCACTCTTTCTAGAGTCTCAACATCTTTTCCCCATCATGTCGATCAAAACTGGATGCACTCACTATATTAGCACTAAGTTGCTTGATAGTCATCATTTTTAGTACTTATTGTGCCTCCTGGAATTGATTAATAATGAGGTACCACTGTAATGCTCTACCTATCCTGTAAAACTTCCAAATTGTCCTTAGAGGCAGCTGATGTAGCTGGGTTGTTGTTGTTTTTTCCTATCGAGATACTTAAGGCTTAGAACTAGGTCTGTGTTTACCTGTGATCAATGTCTCTGGTTCAGCTCTAAAACACTTTCCTACTAATTCTATTTTGTAGAATGGATAGGACGGCATGATTTCCCCCCACCTCTTTTTTTGGCCTCATCTTTGTGAGTGTGTGTGTGTGCTCACTCTTTGTCAGATGTAGACACCCAACCGCCGATTGTGCCTTGATAAAGAAAGAACTCTAGTTAGATAATCCACTTTTGTCTGACAACAGAATCGGTTATAGAGGTGCAAATATGCATAAAGCTATTTGGAAATGCATCCTCGTAGATGTCAGGTTTTATTATGCAGCAAGGTGTCATGTTTGTTACGAAGCTGAGTGCAGATGGCAGAGTGGAGGAAATGGATCACTAATTTTAACAATGATTAATGAACAGAGATAGAAAATGAATTACATTGGACTATTGGAGACCAGGAATATTTTTGAGAAAATTTTGACTCATCTGCTCTGCTGTTCTCTGTAAATTATTTTCTGAAATTCTATATGTTGTCAACAGTTGACTGCATTTTCCATTACTGTCTATTTCTGCTCTTAAGTACTTTTGTGTTATTAGAGATACATAATTTCAAAATACCAATATGTTCCTGATTACGTAGAAAAGAACCCATAAAACTATGAATATTCCAAGGCTCTAGACGCAAATATCCAATTTTATATTAATCTTCTTCTCTCCTTATTTTATCACTACATTAGAATTAGAGAGGAAGTGTCAGAATATTTGTGAAAAAAGCAGATTTTTTTTTCCTTTAAAAATATGATCAGGGTTTCAGTGTTTAGTCAGATTTCCCTTTCCAGCAAGCTTTTTGGCCTCATCCGTCAAGATCTTAGTGACAACTCATTTTTTAAAATTATTTTTAGTTTATATCTTGTAGTTTAGACAGAATTTAATACCTCTGTTGGATTTATATTGTGGCATGCCTCTTTGAGCTTCCTAATGGGAAGAAATACTTGGTGAATAAATCTTGTAAATAAATAGGTAGGAAAGATTTTTATATTGCCACTCATCGATTATAATTAGACTAAAAGCTATCCTTTCTCTGAGGCTTATGGCATACAAAATTAAAACACTTTATGCTAAACTATTGTGTTAGTCCTTATGCTGAAATCTACTTTAGCGTTTCCCACGGCTTCCCATCTGGTACAGGAGTGTTCCTTTAACTCAAGTTTTGATTTGCTATATTGATGCCAAACATCAAAAGAATGACGTTAGGTCCAAATCAAGGCACAATAAATGTATTATTTTTTTTAAGCCCAAGGTGTCATACAACAGTCTTATGGGAGGCAAGATGAAGGGAGACAATTTGCAGCACCCAGTTCTTATCTGTTACATTCAAACTAGGCTTACTTCAGGAGAAAGAGAGGCAGAGTTTGGAGATGGAGTCAAGAGAGGACTTAGTCTAGAGTCACTACGTTGTCACAAGTGATCCAAATCCAGCCCCTCTTGAATTCTGTTAACTCTCATTTAATGCCAATTTAGTGCTGACCATTATTTGACTAAATTCTTGTGTATAGGCATGAGCAACAGATTAGCTTAGGTGGGAGGTTGTTATGAAAAGCCATTGTTAACCAACCAGATTTTTGCGGGGGGGAGGGGGAGGGAAGCTAGACTTGATTTTGCTTCTTCAGTACCAGTATGTGCCCTTCTGGCACCTCAAGACCATAGAGGCTCTTCAATATGGAATTCGCTAGCTGGATAGTTGACAGGGTGCTTGGCAACCAGTATGTATTTACAATGGTTGCATACCTGATATCATGTGGTCACCACTTGTTATCTTCCCAGTGGCTTTTGGCAAGCACAGTCAATGGGAGAAACCAGAATTGCTTAAGCACTGCATTATTCACTTAATAACTGGAGCGATTTGCATAAAACCAGGGAAAAAAGGTTGTACAAGCAGGTGTGACTCGGCTACCACCTTACTTAGCAGGTGTGGTTGCGCCTCAAGGACTACCGGTGTGCAAATCCAATTTGTCAACCGATCACTGAGTCTCACTATCTGGCTTTGTCTATACCAGAGTGATTGTCAGCATTTCAAAGGGTTTGGCTGAGTTAGCACTAACCCTGCTTAAACCACACCCATCACAGTCTGCACCATCACGTTAACTCAAATTTTTAGTTTATTTGGATATCTACTCTTGCTTTCTTAACATCAGAACGTTTTCATAAAGAAAGGAATCTCTTCAATTAAGATGATTGCTGTTGCCATTGTTGTAAATCTCCCTTTGGCCTGTCTCCTTTGGCCTGTACAACAGATAGTCCTCAGCTTACAGCAGTGACCGTCTAAAGTTACAACAGCGCTGAGAAAAAGGAACTTATGCCTGTTTTTCACACTTGCAGCTGTTGCAGCATCCCCGTGGTCACGTGATCCACATTAGGATGCTTGAACTCACATTGATGATGGTTTGCCTTGTCCCGGGGTCATGTGATCCCCTTTTGTGGGAATCTGGAAACTGGATTCACTTAACAGTCATGTTCCTAACTTAACCGTTGCAGCGATTTGCTCAACAACTGTGGCAAGAAAGGTGTGAATTGGAGCAAAGCTCACTTAACAAATGTCTTGCTTAGCAACAGAAATTTTGGGCTCACTTATGCTTCCAATTGTGGAAGCAAGTAAAGCATTTGGTATCTTATAACCTTTCTTGACTAACTGAAGAATTGTTGCCGTTGCCCAAAGTCAGTCTAGCAGTGACTGTCTTTGGAATTTAAAAGACTTAAAATGATTCCTGATGAACTACATGAAATAGATTTAGATGTGTCACTTTGCCAAAAGAGCAGAAAACTTTGCTTTCGTCTCCCTAGCATTTTAGGGGAAAGGTTCCCCCCCCTTTTACCTGCCCTCCAGTTCTGGGGCAAACAGATTTATTCATTTATTTATTTAATTCAATTTATCTAGATTGATCTGAAGTTTATCCCTAATTTGAACTAGTAGGCAGGGATCTGGTGTCTTCCACGGTCTCTCTGCAGCAGGGCCTCAGGATTGCTATAAAAAAAAACCTAGAAGAAGAAAAAAATTAAATATCTTTATGAATGATTTGGTGTCTAATATTTTGCATGTAATTATGATCCTGATGGGAACATATTTTAGAAAACAAGTAGAGGAACAATATGAATCCTGCTCAGGTTACATAGCATATGCTAAATACTGAGAAAACATACACAGTGGTTTAGTGAACAAGGTAGGGAAATGCTCCAGGGAGCCAATTTAAAACGTGTCTTAAGGCAAGTGTTGCTTTTTTGTATCGGCTTCTTTTGGCAAACTATAAAATTACAGCATTGTCGTCCCCTTCTAAAAGCCAGGGGTGCTGCATTTGACGGCAGCTTGTTCCTGGATTTGATATAAATGTGGTATGAAACACCACAGTTTCCCCATATTATTTCTGGAAGAATTAACCTGGGATCACCCTGTAGGTATATCAGCCAAGCATAATACATTCAGTTTTTTATATCATGGGTGACACATGAATATATTCACTTCCAACTATCCAAATGGACATATGTGCACGTGGATACGTATGGGTGTCTGGTATTAATATGCCATACTGTGGGGTTCATTGGGGTTCAGCTGGACCAGTGTTGTGACTGTTGAGAGATTAGTGGATTTTGATGGGCAGTTGGTTGGTTACTTTGAGAACAGACTCTTGGGCTAGATGGGCTAGGGATCCGATCAGTGGTGGGATTCAGATAGGTGAACAACTGGTTCTCTGTGTGGATGCTGCTTCTGGAAGTCCATTCTGGGCCTGGGCAACAAAAAATTAGCTCCCGGTTCTGCTGAAGTGGTGCAAACAGGGTGAATCCCACCACTGGATCCGATATAGCAGGACACCACTTATGTTCTTAGGTTCTCTTCAGCAACTAATCACAGATGGTGTCCACCACAAGATAAAGAATCAGTTTCTCTTATACATGCCACCAGTGTATGATGCAGAATATGATGAATTTATGGAAAAAAAAACTATTCTAAATTGATCTATTGGCTATTAAGAGGCCTGCCCTAAGGATCAGATCCTTCCATTCCCCCCCCCCCCCCGTCCCATTCTGAGAACACTCTAATAACTCTACTGGTTACATGCATTGAAAGAATATGAGCATATGAAACTATCCTTAGCATAAGAAAAGAAATAGCTGTTTTGGATCCTGGTAATTCCAACATTTAAAGTGCGTATAGTCAAGGCTATGGTCTTCCCAGTTGCAATGTATGGCAGTGAAAGTTGGACCATAAGAAAGGCTGAGCGCCAAAGAATTGAGGCCTTTGAACTATGGTGCTGGAGAAGACTCCTGCGAGTCCCTTGGACTGCAAGGCGATCAAACCAGTCAGTCCTAGAGGAGATCAATCCTGACTGCTCTTTAGAAGGCCAGATCCTGAAGCTAAAACTCAAATCCTTTGGCCACCTAATGAGAAGGAAGGACTCACTGGAGAAGAGCCTAATGCTGGGAAAGATCGAGGGCAATAGAAGAAGGGGACGACAGAGAATGAGGTGGCTGGATGGAGTCACTGAAGCAGTAGGCGTGAGCTTAAATGGACTCCGGAAGATGGTAGAGGACAGGAAGGCCTGGAGGAATGTTGTCCATAGGGTCGCGATGGGTCGGACACGACTTCGCAGCTAACAACAACAACAACAACAATTCCAACATTTAAGGAGAGCCATTAGTTCATTTTAGACCACTAAAGTAATGGTCTGGTAAAGGTGCCGAGTTGGGCTTAAGTCACCATTTGACAGTGAGTCAAATGTTGCATGACTTTGGGGCAGCTGAACTTACTTCAAAGTATTTATAGCCATGAAGCTTAAAGAGGAATATCTTTTAAACCACCGTGAGCTTCAGGAGGCAAGGTTGCTTGTAAATGTAATTAACAATAACAAAAATCCCAAGTACATGTTTCAGTGGTATAATTGTAACTTCTTATTGCCTGTTCACTTTTATAGAAACACGTGCATGTTCACATATAATTAACCTTTCTTCAGTGGAAAACGAATCCATGGATAGTCATGGCTGGTTAAAATTAGGCTGTAGGGAAAGCCTCTTTATGTATTGTTGGCCATTTGCTTGCATAAAAGACCGTGAGTTGTTCTCATGGAGAGTCATCTTCTACTTTGTCAAATGTCTGCAGGAAGCAACATCTGTGTGCCTGAATCCAGGGCTAAATCAATCACAATTGTGTGATGTCTGCTTCGTATGAGAGACTGACCTAAAAGTCATCAGCCAACTGAGTTTAGTGGCTGGACAGTAATTTGAACATAGGAATCGCTGAGAAACCTGTTCATGTTTAATGCTAGTTCTGTGATTGTATGACAGGTTTAGCCTTATGCTGGAATTGCTCTGAGAACTGCTAACTTGTAAAGGAGGAATTAAACATTATGGGATGCATGAAGGAATAGGGAAAACCCTAACTTAGAACGTCAATAGCTGTGCCTGGAAATAAGCAGAAATTCACTCTGAAATTGCTGGAAAGTGTACAGTATAGATGTACAACTGTGCTTTATTGCTATCATTATAGTCATATTAGCACATGTAATAGAAATTAGGGGAACCAGGAGAGATTTCAAAGGCATCCAACTTTTAGCTTGTGTCTTTGAAAATCTCGCCTGTTGTTATCAACAAAGCTACTTCTAGAAAGCTGCTAAAACTAAACCTTGGTCCTATTATGTTCCTACCATGATTATGGAATGTTAGCTTCAGCTATTTTAGGTTACTCTTCACTTTATCTAGCTCCTTTATTTAAAAAAAAACTGGGTGGAGGAGATCCTGACATACACACATACCAAGACATTTTTAATTTTGCCTTTCAGGTTTAGCGATAAAAAAATTGGAGCGCAAGAGATCAACAAACCCCAAAGAAAGTGATTGCTGTCACTTTAACCTACAATTGTACTTATGTACATCATCAAAGTTTATTAAGTTAGTTCTGTTGATTCACAGTATAAATTAAGTTACACGAGAGCTTTAAATTCTGATAGCATATTGCTAAGGTATTCTAGAGCACAGGCTGGATCCTGCACCTCATGAACCATACATTCTTTGTGTACATTCTTTCCGTTTAAACAGATGGCTACATTTATGTATTAAACACTAAAACAGGTTGAAAACCATCCTGTGTTGAACAAGCCATGTTGGCTTGGTTCACACATTAAATTAAAACGGGAAGCCTCTTGCAAACAACCCAGTAATGAACTTAACTGCATTAGGGATTATTGTTTCCAGTGAATCAGTGACTTCAGGATGACAATTCTGTGTTATTTTAGATTATGCAGCAAGATTTTTCTTAAAAAGAAATGACTTGGAGAACTTCGGTGCAGGTGCCTTTCATTATTATCTTTACCTAGTAGTACCATTCTACTACAGGTAGTCTTTGACTTACAACCACAATTCAGCCCAAAATTTCTGTTGCTAGGTGAGATAAACGAATTTTGCCCTATTTTACAATCTTTCTTGCCACAGTTGTTGAGTGAATCACGGCAGTTGTTAAAGTTAGTAAAACGTTTGTTAAGTGAATCTGGCTTCTCCCATTGACTTTGCTTATCAGAAGGTCACAAAAGGGGATCTCGTGGCCCCCCCCCGGGACACTGCAAACCATCACGAATATGAGTCAGTTGCCAAATATCTGAATTTTGATCACGTGACCACGGGGGATTCTGCAGCTGCCATAAATGTGAAAAATAACTTTTTTTAAAGTGCTGTTGTAATTTCAAATGGTCACTAAACGAGCTGTTGTAATTCGAGGACCATCTGTACTGGTATTGCAAATTTATTCTTATATTGCATAAGGCTATTAGGGTTCCCTGACATCTACCACAAACTGGAAAATTTGAAAAGAAAGAAAGAGAAAGAAGAAAGAAAGAAAGAAAGAAAGAAAGAAAGAAAGAAAGAAAGAAAGAAAGAAAGAAAGAAAGAAAGAAAGAAAGAAAGAAAGAGAAAACATCTCCCTTGTCATACTTCTGCAACTTCAGGTAAATAACTGATTGACCTTTGTGACATAGTGATACTTCACTAATCAGAATCTGAAATCTGTATAACAACACTTCATTTACTTGATAGACAAAAGAACAATTGCTCTTGAAGTAATGTGATTTCTAAATAGACGCTGCCTGTCAAAAATGAATGCATTAGAAGTAAAATGTAGCTCAAGGAGACAATTAGCAAACAGAGGTGACACTGTAAACAGGTGCACCCATTATTCCCAAAGCTTGTGGCAATATATTCACATCTTTAGACTGATGGAAGATCATGTGACAGGAGGGTGAATTATCTAGCTGTATCATCTGACTGATGGAGCTTTCTGCAGTTACAGATCATTTAAAAATGCATCCTGCAAATTACGTGGTAGCGGGGAAAAATTCTGGTCCTGTGCTTTTAGCTTAATGAAGAGCATTGAGGGCTCACAACTCCATCTATTGTCTCCTTCTCAAGACAGCATAGCATCTCCTTAAGGGTCTAAGTAGTCTTTGAGGGGAGGGGGTGAAGGGGCTTTAAAAATGGCAAATATCTAATTACAAAATTGGAGATGATTCCAAAGAGTGTTTGGAGGGGGAAAAAAAGTTTCCTTAACAGAATGTTGCATTGTAGAACTCTTTCTATGCTGGCTGGGTAATTCTGGGAGTTCAAGTCCACACTGTAGGAGGCCTAGCCAGAAGGTGGGGTCAAACACGTCATCCGTTTGGAATTGTTGTGCTCCCAACAAGAGACTTAAGTCCCCTAACTTCTGTTGACTGTTATCTAGTGCCAATTTGCTTTGACTGTTAGTAGATCAGATTCTTGTGTATAGGTAGCATGAAATAAACTCATAGCACTTTTGAACTCTATTCCGGCTCCTGGTTTCATCTTGACACACACGTGGTTAAACCTTAAAATGATTAAGGTTGAGAAACTTTCAGGACCCCCCCCCCCCGCCCAAACTAACAAAGAAATGCAATTTCCATTATTGTTCCTCATCTATAGATAGTAAGCTGGGCAAACTAAAGCAAGTGCTTGCATCATTAAAGATATACTCTGATATGTTCTAAGGAGGAACAGTCTTGAGCAATCTTCTCCAAACAAAACTATCTAAATCCCACTCCTTTCTAGCACCGATGTTGTTACTTAGTTGGGTAATGCAATGTCTGCCAGAAAACATCAAAGCTCAAAGAGCACCAAGGGCTCTAACAGATCAACTCTGAGCTTCAGATATTCTCTTCTATCAGTGTCTAAACTTTGCTGTCTCTTGGTCTTCTGGAATGCAGCCCCTCCCTGCTGGGAATCCAGATTACATCCAGAGCTCTTCCTTCTCTTCTTACTATTCTTTTATTTCTCCCTGCACTAGCTTTAATTTACTGTATTATGTGAATCCATCCAGTTATGATTTATTCAACTGTCATGCTTGAACAAACAACAGCAAAGTACAATAGGTACTCCACGTTAATTGCTGAGCCAAAGTGACCAGCTGCAGGTCTTCATTGGGAATTCATCATTCTAACTCAGTGTTTCTCAACCTTGGCAACTTGAAGATGTGTGGACTACAACTCCCAGAAGTGTAATTGCTCAAGCTGCAAATCTTCAAGTTGCCAGGATTGGGAAACAGTGCTCTAACTATTGTAATTCTACTTTGAACTTGACTTTGAAGATCAACATGAGGTAAAGGTGGCCCAGAAATTAAAACATGTGGTTATGTGAAAAAGTATTCATGTGCTCAAACATGTTCTAATGCCTAGTGATTTTTCAGAAACTAAAAAATAAATAAACCCAAGAGACCGAGGGGTGCCAAAATGTACTTCGCTCTACAACTCAAAGAACATGTGGAATTTTCTCAAAGCAGGTGTGGCTTCTTGTCAATGAAATCCATTGCTAGCATTCAGCATTCATCAGCAATCTATCTTTCCCCTAACTGTTCATTTGTCTGCTTAGATTTTGTGTTGGTGACGCTGATATAACTTGTCTGTTACGCTTTTTCCCAAGGCCTTATGTTATGAAATTACAGAGTGCTATTCTTTATATTTATGAAGGAAGATTGTATTTTCTGAGTAAATTCGAGGAGGGAAAAGTCATCTGTTACCATCTGAAAATCAGTTCTTTATATTCAAGGTTAGTTTATCTCTTTCCTGTTCTGCTGTGGAACAGAAATCTAAAGCACATTATTATTATTGCTATTATTACATGCTGATCTTTGATTATGAAAGGCGATCCTAGAGTGTCGTACATAATGTTGTTGAACTGTATTAGGATGGCATTGCACGTATTACAACTCTACACTTTTAGGGCTATTTCTCCAGATCATTTAACACAATTGTTAGCCCTTGAACCATTCTTCAATCTTCCTTTTGTTCACATCAGTCAGACAAGTGATTGAACGGTAAAAGCAAAATGCTATCCACAGTGTTAGTGTGCTTTTTCAAATCTCACCTTTATGGGTTACTTTTTTTAAAAAGCTTTCCTTTACCACGGAGTAAAAGTCTTGGTTAACTTATAAGGAGCATGCCAAGCATTGTTTGCATTCATATCTCTGTGTATTTTTTTACTGATACTAAAAATGAACCAGATCTATATCATTTATCAAATAAATATTGATTATGGGCAATTTAAACTCAAACGAGACAAAGGAATATTAGAAATTCATCTTTAATTGTAGCAAATGTTCCTAGTTTCTCATCAACAAGTCAGGAGGATGGAGATTTGCCCTAAATATTGGTGCATAGTGGGTTATTTCACCACCCAAGCTGCCCCGTGATAAATGCAAACCAGCTGCACATTTTGATATGGGCAATTGCTCTGGAAAACTCTTCTGTGACCCTCTAATCTCACTTGGGCACTTTCTCTGCCTTTATTAAGAGTTGTTTACTTTCAAGGAGAACATCATCCAGATATGCTAGACAGAATAGAATAGAATAGAATAGAATAGAATAGAATAGAATAGAATAGAATAGAATAGAATAGAATAGAATACAATAGAATAGAATAGAATAGAATAGAATAGAATAGAATAGAATAGAATTGGAAGGGACCTTGGAGGTCTACTAGTCCAGCCCCCCGTTTAAGCAGGAGAACCTACACCATCTTAGACAAGTGACTGTCTAGCCTCTTAAAAATCTCCAGTGATAGAGTGCTCATGATTTCTGGAGGCAAACTATCCACTTGTTAATTGTCCTCATTGTCAGGAAGTTTCTCCTTAATTCTAGGTTGCTTCTTTCTTTGATCAGTTTATTGTCCTTTCTTCTGGTGCTTTGGTAAATAATGTGGCCCCCTCTTCTTTGTGGTAGCCCCTCAAATATTGGAACACTATCATGTCTCCCCTATTTCTTCTTTTCTTTAGACTAGCCAAACCCAAGTCCCATAGCCGTTCTTCATATGTTTTAGTCTCCAGGCCTTTGATCATCTTAGTTGCTCTTCTCTGAATGTTTTCCAAACTCTCAATGTCTTTTTGGTGATATGGTGACCAAAACTGGCTGCAGTATTCCAGGTGTGGTCTCACTAGGGTTTTTATAAAGCGGTAATAATACTTCGCATGATCTTGAATCTATGCCTCTGTTTGTACAATCCATGATTGTATTAGCTTTTTTGGCTCATGGTTAAGTGATTGATTTCAAGCTGATTTGCTGATTTAGAGCTTCAAAGTCACATTTCTACCTGAATTATAATCTGAGGTACAAACATGGATCAAGCTCCAAAGATGTTGTGAAACAGGCATGGCAAAGAAGGGTGAATATTTCCATGATGAAATCCATAACAATCCATAGATTTATGGTGGATAGACCTGGGGGTGGAATCAAGAGAGGAATCAGCCTACAATTGTTACATGCCCACAAATGATCTAAGTCCCCACTTCTCTTGAATTTTGTTAACTCTCACCTAGTGGCAATTTACTGCTTACTAGATTTAGTTGACTAGATTCTTGTGTATAGACATGAGAAATGAATCTTCTGAACTGGAACTTAAGGTATGGACCTGATTCTTTGCTCCTGACACCACACTTCTTTTTTGGAAGAAAGTATTATTGTTACACCACGTGTACATGGATGTGTAGCTTTGAGCATTTATTTATCATGGTTTTTGCTTTTTTTAAAAAAAGAGGCAAAAGTTGCCTTCCTTTGCAATGTTTTCTATATGATAGATGCCAGAGTTCACAGTATGTCTTACCAAAAGAGTAAATCAAGTCAAAAGGGTAAGTTGAGCCCTTCCAAATAATATGGTATTGTACTGCTGCTTTCTTAGCTGATAGTTTGAAATATATCTTCTCTTGATATGGAGCCATAGGTTTGTGATCAGATACTCAAAAGTTCTCAGTTGCTCAGTTTCTTGAGCTGAAAAAAGATAGGTGACATAAAAAAAATAGATAGATGGATTCCAGGATCAATTCCATCTAAATTCTCAAAGTGACCAACTAGACCTTGACCCCAAGTGGCTTATGTTTGTCATTTTAAAAATTCTGATGCCTGAATATTGTATGGAGAGCCTTGCAGACAAAATTGAAATTCTACTTAGCCAAGGATTTCTTGGTTCAACACCTGAGTCCTTCAGGAGAAGGGCGGTATAAAAATTCAATAAATAATAATAATAACAATATATAGTAATTTAGACCAGGAAGGGAATGAAACTATTGAGAAACAATGAGGAGTTTGAAACTTTTGTAGATTTACTGCTTCCATCCCTGTTATAAAGTATGAATCTTGGATTGCCTAAAAGGAAATTCTGCACTGAATCCCCTGCATTTCTCAGTACAATTGTACAATTGCACTGATTTTGATAACATCATTTAGG
The DNA here is from genome assembly GCF_964194415.1 of Vipera berus. Taxonomy (NCBI): domain Eukaryota; kingdom Metazoa; phylum Chordata; class Lepidosauria; order Squamata; family Viperidae; genus Vipera; species Vipera berus. Next base: position 8,053,610 of record NC_138213.1, read on the forward strand.
AATCTATCTGAGATGCTACACTGAGAGATAATACAAATTCTATTTTATCCAGGAGATAATGAAAATAGCTTTCTTGTTTTGACATTTATTTGTATCATTACTAACTTTGCTACTATTTTTTCCTATACCACATATAAATAAATACACATTTCTTTTGCATCTGTGTTTTACCGTAATGAGCCAAGCTCCCAAATGTTTCACAATATATCATATTCCACTTGACATGATAGCATATATTTGTCTGCGAATTAGACAGTACATATTTAATATATATTTCATTTTGTGGGGCAGAAAAAACGCCTATGAAATATAAAGCAAAACATTTTGAAGGAGTTATTTAAAAGTGGACAGATGAGAAATTGTCTATATACTATTTCAAGTCTGGATAAGTAATAGACTTGTCATACAATCTTATCTCTTTCCAAATTTAATTCAAAATAAGAGCTAAATGTGTATGGAGATTCTCAGCCAGCCAGGTCATGGTTGTCCCAAATGTATTTTTTTTTCCTCAAAAGGCAGCTGGACTTTCTTTATTTTCCCTTGAAGACGTTTTGCTTCTCATCCCAGAAGCTTTTCAGTTCAGACTGAAGGGTGGAAGGATTTATATTTATATTCTCCAACCTTCAGTCAGAAGTGAAGAAGCTTCTTAGATGAGAAGCGAAACATCTTCAAGACAAAAATAAAGAAAGTGCAGTTGCCCTTTGGAATGAAAAAAAAATCACCTTTGGAAAAATAATAGCTAGTTTTTTTGGTTTTTTTTTTAAAAAGGAAGAAGCCTTTATTAGGGTCAAAGGAAAGAAAGATCACAAATAGAAATAATGCTGTACAGGGAGTCCTTGACTTGTAACAGTTCATTTATTTATTTTATTTTATTTATTTATTTTAATTCCATTTATATCCCGCCCTTCTCTGAAGACTCAGGGCGGCTTACAAGCTTAGCAGTAGCCTTCATTCTATGTATATGCCTGCTTATTAGGGCTTTCACACACACCCCCAAGCGGCATTATTACAAAGTCAGCTTAATTGCCCCCAACAATCTGGGTCCTCATTTTACCTACCTCGGAAGGATGGAAGGCTGAGTCAACCTTGAGCCTGGTGGGACGCGAACCTGCACTAATTGCAGGCAGCTGGTGTTACTTAAGGAGGCATTAGCCCACTGCTCCACCAAGGCTCCATTAATAAAAATTTAGTGACCGTTCAAAGTTACAAAGGTCCCGGAAAAAGTGACTTATCACCGTTTGTCACACTTGCAACCGTTGCAGCATCCCCCATTGGTCACATGATCAAAATTCAGACACTTGGCAACTGACTCATATTTATGACGGTTGCGGTGTCCCAGGGTCACATGATCGGCTTTTATGTCCTTCTGACAAGCAAAGTCTGTAGGGGAAGGCACAGCTGTGTTACTAACTTAACAACTGCAGTGATTCACTTCACGGCTGTGGCAAGAAAGGTTGTAAAATTCACCCAACAAATGTTCTGCTTAGCGGCAGAAATGTTTGGGCTCAACTGTGATCGTAAGTCGAGAACTTACCTGTCCACATTTTTTTTACAGTTGTCTTTAAATTTAGAAATTTAGAAACAAACAGCATGCTAGGATCTTTCAGAACAGCCCGGAGACCACCGCAAGTGACAGCTTTTCTACGGTGGTTCAGATTGTCTGGAGACACCGGAGTATCTTTTGCAAGTCGGGTTTATATTTGGTTGCTTCTCTGACAAGGGACTCGTAGCAACCGATCTCGAGAGGACGTTTTCTTGGTAGGATGAATGAGACGGGGGGCTGCAAAAGACCTTGCGCATTAGAAGTGCTGCAGAAATGATTAATAAAAATAATAACGTTCTGAAAGTGACAGCAATGATGTTTTGTGGGCCTGTGAAGAATGAGGAACAGCCCTTTAAATGCCCCCCGGAGCCATTTACTCAACTTGATCGCAGGAGGCTGAGACTTTGAATCATCACTCCCTCCTGAGCACTCGTTCTCGTATTTGTGAATCTGTCTGCTCTTCCCATTATCAACAAACATGTGTAAAGCAGCCGTATACATGGCAATTGGAAGCTGGGCGAACTCTGACTGTTCCATTTGCCTATGGAGATTTTGTCATCCAGGTCATAGTTATCCCAAAGATGCTTTTTCGGGAGGCAACTGGACTTTCTTGTTTCCCTTTGACGATGTTTCGCTTCTCATCCAAGAAGCTTCTTCAGCTCTCCCCACCACCCAGTCATAGCTGAAGAAGCTTCTTGGATCAGAAGCGAAATGTCTTCAAAGAAAAACAAGTTGCCTCGTGAAAAAGCATCTTTGGGACTGTTCCACTCGATCTGCTCTGCTTCCCCACTGGACACCAGGCTGTTGTGATTCAGGGTCAGCCTGTGGGTTCGGGAGTTGGGTCGGACAACTCAGAGGAGGAGGGGGGTGTTGAAGACCTTGCTGAGGGGGTTGAAGATCTTGCTGATGAGAGCCCTCAGCCAGGCCCCTCCCACTTGGTCACCACGGAGACCCAGCTGTGTGAGCCTGACAGTGTGGATGAAGATGACCCACAGCTGGCCCTGTTCAAGGACGCCCGACGCAGGAGGCAGTCAATTAGGAGTAAACAGAGGAAGGCAATGGGGCTCCTCGGAAGGAGGCAGAGAGAAGCCACGCCCTGAACTCTATATAAGGGGAATGTGTGGGAGGGCTGGTTTGCTGAAGGCAACCGCT
>NC_138213.1:8061304-8076304 GCF_964194415.1 Vipera berus
TCAGATAGATGGTATTCTAACAGTCTTGAGGATCCTGCACCATTTTATGTACCATTTTCTTCCTTTCCATTGTCCCTGTCTAATTCTATCCATCTTCTGGCCACCTTTGTTTCTTCCTCTGTCAATATTTCTGGCTTGAATTGCCTTTTGTTTTGAGGTTCCACCTTTGACTCTATTAAGAATTGAAGTCTTGTAACTCTAGAGGATTTAGTAGATCATATAAAATAAGAATCAATTAAATAATTTATTTCCTGATCGTCTTTCTATGGATCTTTATTGCTTCATACCTATAAACACAATCTTACCAGATTGAGGACTGTACTATTTGTATTTACCATATACTTTCTGAACTCTTAGGGAGGTGCTGTCTTCACCCTCTTTCTCTCTCACGTGATATCTGTTCTGAGTTGCCTCTTACTCTTCTGATATGCACTGGTATCTGGTATCCCTTTGGGGATCCACCTCCACCTCCTCACTAAATCTGATCATTCTCTCTGTCTATAAAGATAATCCCGATCCCTTCAGCATATTAACAGTCTCGGTGGTACAGTGGTTAGAATGCAGTATTGCAAGCAAACTCTGCCCACAGCCTGTAGTTTGATCCTGACAGGCTCAAGGTTGACTCAGCCTTCCATCTTTCTCCGGTCAGTAAAATGAGGACCCAGATTGTTGGGGGCAATAGGCTGACTCCATAAACCATTTAGAGAGGGCTGTAAAGCACTATGTAGCAGTATACAAGCCTAAGTGCTGCCCTTAAAGTTGGAAGATGATATGATAGGCATTTCAATTGTCCTTCTGGTGATCAATACAAATATAAAAGGGAGCCATTGCATGGCCTCTTAAAAAGTAATAAGACCTAATTAGATTCTTAGAACTCTTCCCATGTGTTAATGTTTTCCATTCGCCATAATATGCTCGTTTGCTTCCCCTCTCAACTTGTCTGCAATTATGCCTTCTGTGCAGCTGAGAGCAGTTTCACACATTACAGGTGAGAACCAGTATCTTCAGCTGAAGGTACAGTTGTGAGGGAGTCACCATAATTTGGTTCCTTAATGAGCAAACCAAACGTGCACATATTTTCAACTTAGTGGCATTTATGCTACAGGGAGATGTTACTGGCACTCAATGGAAACAACAACTACACAAAACAGCAAACAAATGGAGGAAGACACTGTACATTTGCCCTCCTTGCCTAAGAGCTTTTTTTTTAATCCCATTTATATCCCGCCCTTCTCCGAAGACTCAGGGCAGCTTACAATCTAAAGCACAAATCAATGTGCTTAGCAATAGCCTTCATTCTATGTATATGCCTGCTTATTAGGGCTCCCCCCCAAGCGGCATTATTACAAAGTCAGCTTATTGCCCCCAACAATCTGGGTCCTCATTTTACCTACCTCGGATGGATGGAAGGCTGAGTCAACTTTGAGCCTGGTGGGACTCGAACCTGCACTAATTGCAGGCAGCTGGGGTTACTTAAGTAGGCATTAGCCCACTGCTCCACCAAGGCTCTTCCCAAGTTATAATTTTCTCTGGTTTTATGATACACTGCATTGTATTGTGTTGTCACAGAATAATTATCAAACACATCGATCGTTTGAAGAACCATCTATTGTTGCACTTTTGTAGTTGGATTGGCCTTGGTGGGTCCTGTGATGTTCTGATAAATAGAATAGTAGCAGAAGGTGTGAGAACTTAGAAGAGAATATTTGTAGTTCAGGGTTGAAATGAGGGGTCCTTGGTGCTCTCTGGACTTGGGTGTTTTCTTGCAGATGTTTCATTACGTAAACTAGATAACATCAGTGGTGCTCACTGATGATGTCACCTAGTTTCGGTTGATGAAACATTTGCAAGAAAACAACCAAGTCCAGGGATCACCAAGGACCCCTCATTTCAACTCATAAGTGAGAAGATTTGGTGGAGAAATTTGGTATTATCCTCCCAAGACAAAATTTGGCATATGTGTTTTCAAAGTCTCTTCTTCTCTTCTTGGATTGCACAAGGCACCTGCTGGGATTATTATGATTATTTACCTTATCAAAATAGGCAGTTGCTTTCCTACCACTAAAGCTCACCAAAACCCTTTAAAGTCAATTCCAAATTGAAAAAGCCAAGCCGAGCTCCTCCTCGTTCGGCCCCAGACATTTTGGTGATGTCTAAAACCCAAAGTGCCAAGCAAGGTTCTCACCAACCTGTTACCTTATTAGCAAGATTGACTGTGATGAACAGGGTTAGGCTGTGAAACTCCATTTCCCATCCGATCCAATCAACATATCTCTTTACGTACATCAGAAGAGAGAGACTTTTCTTATTTTCTTTCTAGTGGCCTTGTGATCTGATGAAAAGGTGAGCCTCTTCAACTGATAACAGGGAAACTTGAAATTGGCTGTTTGCAGTACAGTGCCTGTATCTTCATCAGCCTGCTCTGGCACAAAGGCAGGGAGCCAGGTTTTCAGCTTGAATGTTAAAGATGAGCTTCAGAGTGGGATGAGTGTCTGACTGTCGGATTCCAGAAAGTGGGGCAAATAATGAAAGGACCATTTGCCCATATTTAGAAGAAGAAAAAGAAGAAAGCATTGGGAGTGGGGAGGAAAAAAAAACCCTGTCTAAGTCCTTCCTTCCTTCCTTCCTTCCTTCCTTCCTTCCTTCCTTCCTTCCTTCCTTCCTTCCTTCCTTCCTTCCTTCCATCCTTCCTTCCATCCATCCATCCTTCCTTCCTTCCTTCCTTCCTTCCTTCCTTCCTTCCATCCTTCCTTCCTTCTTTCCTTCCATCCTTCCTTCCTTCTTTCCTTCCTTCCTTCTTTCCTTCCTTCCTTCCTTCCTTCCTTCCTTCCTTCCTTCCTTCCTTCCTTCCTTCCTTCCTTCCTTCCTTCCTTCTATTGAATTAAGCATCTACATTTATTCTAATCTAAGCTGTAGGGTGCCTGAAGTATTGATTTTTCGGCTTAAGCCCATCCTGGAAAACTCTTATTGTTTGTTGCTCTTCCAAAGTATTTGTCCTTTCTGAAATGCCATGTCAATCATTTTCAGGCACCCTACAATATTAACCATCATGTTGTATCTTTTGCTCTCTTTTTTCATGTTAAAAGCTTTAGAATGACATTAACCTAGAAAGTTAAATGTCTCTTTCTGCTACTTGGGGTTTCAGTTGAGTGTGCAAAATGGTAGCTGTTTTCCTCTCCGTTTGTTTAGGAACTTATCAATCACTTTCAGATTTTAAACCCCAGGGCTTCCATCAAGAGTCATGAACTGGAAAAAAAAAGATTCTAAGTGACACGTTGATGCGAAGATCAATGACACAAATTCTCTGAACAAATCAGTACAGGACTTCTTAAAGAGTCAAAGATTTGCTGTGGTCGGTCTGGGATGGAATTCAAAATTGGTGTTTACTGATCTAAAACTTTTTTCTTTAATGTTTCTGTTAGGCAATGTTTCTTTTGACTAGTCATCTGTTCGCCGTCAAAACTATCACCAAGAAGCATCTTATTAGGTCCTCTGTTCACCTTAAGATTATTATTTTTTTCTTTTGAAATGTGATTGTAAATAATTGCAAGAAGGGATGGGATGAAGAGAGTTCCTTGCTTCTGAAGTGAAAACTATATAATCAGTGTTGTGGTTAATGCTGATCAAGACAAGAAAGTTTTTGAATGATACCATTACACTTATATGAGTAATTAGTTCTGTAGGCAACTCTTTTTTGGAAATAAACCCTATTGGCTATACTAAAGATAACTACTGAGTTAAACATGCAGAACGTTGAATAATTAACTCCGTATGCAAAGTGCAGACTAGAGCTATGTATTTTTTCAATGGGAAAATCAACAATTTCAATTTTCATTTCTTTATCGGAATGGGGAAGATACAGGATCAACTAATAAGAATAACCCCATAACAGGCAATAACACACGTTGAGTGATTCCAGTCAATATTGGAGGGAAAAAAATGTATTCTCTTTTGTGAATGAGTTATTCATAATTTTATTTTGGAGATGGAGGAGAATTAAGAAAAGAAGAAGAAGATATACTTACTCTGTAGAAAGTCTGCTTCTCGGGCTTAATTTTGGATGCAGCTTTCAAAAGAGCCTTGGTGGAGCAGTGGGCTGCCTGCAATTAGTGCAGGTTCGCATCCCACCAGGCTCAAGGTTGACTCAGCCTTCCATCCTTCCAAGGTAGGTAAAATGAGGACCCAGATTGTTGGGGGCAATTAAGCTGACTTTGTAATAATGCTGCTTGGGTGTGTGTGTGTGAAAGCCCTAATAAGCAGGCATATACATAGAATGAAGGCTACTGCTAAGTTTGTAAGCCGCCCTGAGTCTTCGGAGAAGGGCGGGATATAAATGGAATTTAAAAAAAAATGCCATACAAGGGCTACCAGAAAAATAAGTGATAGGCTTATTGGCAAAGTAAGTTCTCTGAGCTTCAAGGTTCCTTTCCAGCTCATGGAGAACAAATATAACTATTTTATTTTAAAAGCAGGCATGCAAATTCAGACCGGCAGGTAAAAAGATAGAAAACTTAATGGAACAGATTGAAGTAAGCTTGAGGTTTAGCAGATTACTGTACTTTCATAGGATCCAACTCATCTGAAGTTTGTATTGACCTGACTATCTGCCAGGCCTGTGGGGTGGTCCAGACAAGAAGCACACCTAGAAATAATACCTCTAACTTTTTTGTACTCTGGAAAGAGTGCAGAGAAGAGCAGCAAAGATGATTAAGGGGCTGGAGGCTTAAACATACTGTATGAAGAACGGTTGCAGGAATTGGGTATGTCTATTTTAAGGAAAAGAAGGACTAGGGGGGACATGATAGCAATATGCTAATATTTGAGGGGCTGCCATAAAGAAAAGGGGGTCAAGCTATTTTCCAAAGCCCCAGAGGGCAAGACAAGAAACAAGGGATGGAAATTAACCAAGGAGAGAAGCAACCTGGAACTAAGGAGAAATTTCCTGGCATTGATAACAATCAACCAATGGAACCGCTTACCTTCAGAAGTTGTGGGTGCTCCATCACTGGAGGCTTTTAAGAAGAGACTGGGCAGACATTTGTCTGAAATGGTATAGGATTTCCTGCTTGAGCGGGGGTTGGACTAGAAGACCTCCAAGGTCCCTTCCAACTCTGTCATTCTATGTTCTATTCTATGTTGCTTTAATAGAATCTTGCAAGTCTGAAAGTACATCTCTCGCTTCTTCCCTTCTGGGATGTTTAACAGAATAACAGAGTTGTCCAATGGTTTGCCACATGCTCATTTCTTCTGTGGGTCAGTTGCCTCTTATCCAACTCTTGCCTAGGCTGCAGTTCTTCTTTCTGTTTTTCAAGGACATTCCTACTTTATCTACCATACCATTACAGTATCTGACCAGCTTCCTTCCACGTTATGCCATGCTTCCTACCTGAGACAGCAGAAGCTAGCCACAAATCAATGTCTAGGGTTAGTTTGAGGCAACAGTTTAATTTCATCAACAACGCATTGGAGAGGAAAAAGAAAGTAAGTAATGGCTTTGTAGATTCGGGATAAGAGGTCATGACTGTTTAGCAGTTGGTCTCAGTCTGACCAAGATTTAGGAGATGATTATGTAAACAGCTACTGCCAGCTTTTCCTTGTCAGTGTAAAGACGGACCTCCTTGACAGATTATAGAAAGGCTTCTGTAAAGGGAATTGAACAGTGTCTACTGTAAGTTGCACAGTGATATATTGATTTTAAATGGGAAACAGTTTAGTGCTGTATGCCTTTCTTCTCAATAACTCTTGCTAAAAAGAATTCTGAGATACTTAAGCTTGGAAAGAATCACTTTCAGTTTGAAACACCTGCCAAAAACAAAACCTGACAGCTGTAAAACAAACCTCAGATGGCTGAGTTTGCCCAGGTCATTAAGGAATGTATTAAGCCACAGATCATGTTCTACAATTTCACGTGTTACATGAAACATATCCATCCACATACATTATGGTAGGGTTTCTTGTGTGATGTTGAGTGGAACCCAGTGCTTCCCAAAGAATCTGACAGTTTTGCAATAACTGGTCCAAAGATCCAGGAGAATTTTTCTATACCGTTGAAAATTATCAAATTTCACTAGCAAAGCAATATTGTCTCCCTGAATGAAGAGATGTTGTCACATTGGGGAAAAAACTGGACCACAAATCACAAAAAAGATACTGGGGTAAAATTCTTGAAGAATATGAATTTCCACAAATAATAATCTTGAAGGACCTACTACCATCTTTTCTGTCAATTTTATTTATCAAATGTATTGACTGCCTGTTCAAGTGCCAGGGACATCAGAAGGTCCAGGCAGTTCAAATGAGTATAAACATTTATTGCAAGCTTACGTTCTCTACAAGAATCTGAATTACTAACGGTCAAAGCAAATTGGCAGTCAATGGAATTCATGGGCTGGACTGAATCCTCTTGTGGGAGTGAAGACATTCATGACTGATGATTTGACTTCTCCCTCAGGCTCAGCCTGGTCACCTCCTACACTCCTACCCCTACTACACTGTCCATCTTACCATAGAGTAACTTTAATTTATCTTTGTGAAGGTGATTTTTTTTACTCTTTCTACAGCAAAGATCAAAACAGGCTGTGTATTACCGCAGTGCTAATACTTCAGTCCTCCAGACATTGTTGAAATATGCCTTCATATGCAAACTTATACAGCCTATTAAGATTTTATTTAATTTATTTAAATTTATTTATTTATTCAAAACAATTCATATCACTTCTCATTTGAAGAAAAATCTTAATCAGTTTACAATAAAATTGAGCCAATTAAAGCAATAAGTTAAAAATACATTAAAAACATTGTATAAAATACACAAAACAAACTAAGCGATAAACTAAGCAATGAATCAGTTTGTAATTAATGTATTAAATGATGGTTAAAATATAGAATATTGGGAAAATAGTTTTATTTCTACATTCTTTCCTCCCAGTTTTTAAATGAAAGAGTCGTAGGTGTTCCCCATTAAAACTATTGTTTGATGTTCTATTATAGCACAGTATGTAAACTTGGCCTAGTATAAGTAAATAATGATACATAATATGTATTAAAAATTGCCTAATTTTATGTACACATTGATCGTAGCTGATGGTAACAAAAAGGAAAGATACCCCGTGTTTGCAAAGAATACATCATTTTTGTCTGGAGCAATGGAGAGAGAGGAAAAGTTTATTTTAGGGTTCACTAGGAAACAATGGGAGTATGTATATAAATTTGTTTACTGCTTTAATAATATTTGTAGCTCACCTCAGTCTTGGCCTGTGGTAGAGAACCAACAATGCACAAATTTAAAAAAAATTGTGGGAAAAATGTAGTCCATAACATTTGATCAGACTTCTCATGATGGGTGCCAACAATTAACCAGGATAGAAAGAGTGGCAAATAATATCAATTTACTCGTTTTTGGAATACAAGGAGAATCAGAAATGCTTGTATGTGTGGACAAGGATACTCTATATCAGGGATGTCAAAATGCCGGCCTGCGGGCTGGATGCGTCACACGGAAGCTGTGCCCACCCCATTGCCGGCAATGGCAAAACAGTCCCAATACAACGCGTGATGTCATGTGACGTCATGAGTTTGACATGTCTGCTCTATAGGGAGAAGATATTCCTCAGAGACAATCTGACTTGTAATCCATACTTCACCTACCTCTTGAGAAATGGTACCTCTAAATCCTCTGCAGATATCCAAAATGGATAAGTAAATTCAGTTTTGGCAAGCAATTATAAGTAATCCTCGACTTACGAACACAATGGAGCCACAAATTTCCATTGTTAAGTGTGTTGTGCCCCATTTTATGACCTTTTCGGGCCACCATTCTTAAGCAACTCACTGCAGTTGTTCAATGAATCAGCGTTGTTAAGTGAATTTGGCTTCCCTATTGACTTTGCTGTCAGAATCCAACTGGGAGGTTTACAAATGGTGATTTCATGGCCTTGCCGTGCAGCTGTCATATATATGAGCCAGTTGCCAAGCGCCCAAATTTTGATCATGGGGATGCTGCAACAGCCGTAAGGGTGAAAACCGATCATTAATCTGTGCTGTTGTAACTTCAAGCAGTCACTAAACGAATACTTGTAAGTTGAGACTCTCTATACCTGATTTATTCCAATATACTGTATATACTTATGCTCCTTTTTAAATCTGCAAACATAAGATAAGATGGCATGTAACACTCCAATAATTGATTGTTCTTATTTCATGGTTTCCTTCAACATAGGAAAGAAACTTTCAAACACACGTTTCTTCTAACTTTCTGGATTTTTACATCTTAAACAGTCTGTCCATAGTCTCCTAAAAATAAGGATCGTCCATTACTTTTGATGCCTTTCGATTTTCTCAGTATTACTATATTCTATTAAAAAAACATTCTAAAAGTCTGATGCACGGATTTAACAGTATTGGGAGTTTGGTGAATTCCTCCTATTTAATGAAATAATCTTAAATTTGTTAGAAGAAGGCCTTTATCTTGGTTTTAATTGCTGGCATTACGGTCTCCTCCAAATGGAATTTATGAGTTTGCCACCATCTGTGAAAGACTGCTTATTTATACGTTATAATAGAACTTATTTGTATACGAGAACTTTTAAAATGGGATTTATTTATTTTTTAGTCTAAGAGACTAGAATATCGGCATCTGTTAAGCCATAAAGACTTTTTCCTAATTTGGGAAAATCATTTTAAATTTTTCCTCCTTTTTCGGGGGGCACAATATGGAAGTACGTTTTGGATCTCTAGGCAATTAACAGATCAGAAAAGAATTCCCTTTCTGAAAGATTACTTTCCCAAATATCAGATTCCCCCATATCTAGGCTGCTTCCATTCATAATTCTCTCTTTTTTCTAACTATGGAAGAGTAACTACAATATATGCTAACTGTAGTATTGTGTCTTTCAGGGAGAATCGATTTTGATTTACACAATGGCTTTGCATTTTAAATTTCTCACAGGTATTGTTTTTGCAATTCCTGACCTTCTCTACTAATCCCTCCTCTCTGAGAAGACTCCTACAGCCAGGAAAAAAAAATTGTTGATGTTGGATCAACCTGGTAAGAATTGTTCTGTCATCCTTTATAAGACATTTCTGTTTTATGTACGAGTGTCTTCAAGTTAATACCTTCATCCTTTTTTACAATGTGTATATAAAGAAAGAAAGTGTTTATTCTTTTCATGATATGTATATGGACAGAAATTTTTATTTCATGGTTTGTACTTGAACATATCTTGCTGCGTCTTTTCAAAATTCCAACTCTGCTTTGATTCCTGTCCTTTGGGAAAAGTGGTTCTTTTCAGTAAATGTCCTTTATGACCACTGCCGATTTGGCTTTTTGCAATGGGAGAGGCTGATGCATGCACTCTGCTAATTGAAAATTGTCATGTCACAGTTGACAATACTCTCAAGTGAGTTCTCCAAATATAGCTGTAGTTTGCATTGGCCACATTTATTTTTTCAAGGTGTGTGCATGGTATTTTTTTAAAAAATGATCTATTATTAGCAAGCTGCCATATCTTTTGGTGACGGGCTAGATTTCCTGACTGGTACAGAATTAGGACTGATTTACAGTGTATGATTAGAGAACTTCCCATCCCGGAGCAGTGACTTGGGATGGTGTAGAAATATTAAAACCTTCCATCAAGACACCTTGCAGCCTGATAAACAATCCAATAGTAATTGTCAAGTGCTGGGGAAATCAGGAGATTCAGGCAGTTCAAATGAGTATAAAGATTTGTTGCAAGCTTAAGCTTTCTACAAGATTCTCTACAAAAATCTGACCAACTAACAGTCAAGGGAAATGGGCAGGAGACCCTGGGGAGTTGACTGGGGGTGAGACGACCAGGGTAGGGTAAGTTGGCCGAGGCAAGTTGTCCTAGACCTGTCTGAATTCCTCCCGACTCCCTTTATCTTTAGGAAATCTAGGGAGGGTATTATCTGACACACTTGCTTGGATTACATATCCCTCCAGAATTCATTTATCTGAGCACTGTCTTGGTTGGTTGATCTTTCCTGTGTCCCTCAAGGCCATTCTCTATACCCACCACAACTTGAAGAAAACTTTATCTTATCCAGGAATAACGGAAGCAGAAGGACCCCAGTCCCAGCCATGCAGGCTAGGATCTGCTCCCTGATCCTGCTCAAACTAAAAAAGGGCTTCTTGCTAAGATCCATGAAAGGCACATGCCAAAAGAAATTCCTAACCCCACATCAGCAACTGAGCTAAATATAACTCCAAAATTCTTATTAATTTTAAAACATAGGCAGGTATGCACAAATTAATTACTGAGAACAATTACAGTGCCCTGTCCTTCTGAATATTTATTCACTTATTTATTTATGTATCTATTCCTCTATCATATTTCTACCCCACTGCAGTCAAACAACTCTTGGTAGCTAACACAGATTATAAAACATGTTAAAATATCTAGGGTCTGATTATAACCAATCACAATTTCAACTACAGCATCAACCCTAATCCAGGACCATCAAAAACAACATAAATAAGAGAGAGAAGCAAAATGAGGATTAAAAAAATAGAATGTGTGGAAAGAAAAACAAAAACATCTTATCCATAAGTTTTAAGACAATGCTTTCCAAAACATTTCTTTCCTAAATTATTCCTAACATTTTCCTGAGAACCAACAAAGAAAGAGACAACTTGATTCCATCAAGGACTGTTCAGTATCTACTTGATGTTTTGAAAATGTGGGATTATCAATAATTTCTCCCTGGGTGTTCTAATAGATCAGGCTAATGTTAGATGGAATAGATGGTCCAACCAGAAGCCTTATCAAAGACCCAAACATCCATTTAACAGAGGATCAGGATGGTCTACCACAAATTATCTATCGTTCTTCCTCTTCTCTTCCTCCTTATCTGTCTTATAATCTTTGAACTTCTGAGTTGTCTTGACCCCAGATTCAGACTACAAATGTCCATTTTACCAGGAAGAAATTTTAATGAAATCAACAGGACGTCAGTTTAAGTTTATATTTTAGGATGGCGCTGTTTTTTGAAATGATCATGGAAAGAAGATAAAATGGAGGCTAATTTGGGTTTATGGTTCATTATCTAAATTACATGCAAGTAAGGGCACTGATTTACTGTATAATATATTTCCAAAGTAATCTTCTGATCTGGACAGATTCTCTTTTCACAATAACAGTAGTAAAAAAATACAAATAAAATCTGCCTAAGAATTATTGGTGTCAAGGATACAGTACTGTAGCTTTCTTGTGAAAAGACAATGAGGTAATTGAACCAGATCTCATCAAACATCTTATAATTTGGGAGTTCCGGTAATCCACATTTGATTCTGCTAAGGGGCTTTAACAAATGTCTATAAAGCCATCTTTAGTTCTAATTAGCAGAATCCTACCTTTCCTTTTGACCATATTCCTTAGAGGTCATCCCATAAACCATTTAAACTGATAGCAATATTAAAGGCTAAGAAATTAATTTCATACCATACTCTTCTTTTTCATTCTTTCTTTTTTAAATGTGACTTTATCTTGTTTTAGGAAGTGCTTAGTTTTTGATTTTTGTGGATATTACCAATAGAGGATTACTTTTATTTAGAATTTTTCTCCCCACAAGAGTTATATTAGAAATTTGCTGTTTTATTCTTACCTTCTTAGTAAAAATCCTTTTATCACACAATGGGTAATTTATATCCATTACCAGCCCTTTCAATCCTTTTCAGTGAGGCTGTCACTGCCTTTGGCATCGTAATGATTAATGTGATCTAATAATAGTGTGCCATTATATTACCTTAGTAAAACATGTACCAACAGCCTATTCAGATCTACCAAATTCATAGCTTCCTATAAGATTTTTGTTGAAAGACGGGATTACTGTTTTTCAAAGCTGAATTTTTCCCCCTTCTGTTAATATATTTAATGAAATTCACAATTCTTTGCATACATGATGGTGCGTGTAGGTATATGCAAGCATATAAACATGCACACACAAACAAAAAACATTTGAATGCTTGTGCCTAGATGACAATGTCATTGTGGATTAGAATTTGCTAGGTGAATCTTTTGGCATAAAAAAAGAAAAGATGCTGGTTGTAATGCTTTGTCTTAGTAAATCATCCAAAAGGAAAAAAAAATAGTGTTTCCCTATAATTTACAGTGAATTAAGTATCTGAAATTGAAATATTACTTTTTTAAGCCTTTTTTATGTAGTATATACTTGATTGGCTTCTTCACTTCAAATTTCAAAATACAAATGATTATGGTTTGCAATTGATCATAATTATATGACAACACTTACATATGAATCCTCAACTGGTTTCAAGATCATTTGGAGATGTTTAAACTGGAGATAATCCAGAATGGTTGTGACTTCTGTAGAGGGATCAGAATTTTTTTGCAGTTTTTGTTCAATATTGCAGTTTTTGTGCAATATTGAGGACGGGGTGAATGGGTTTTGTGGTTTTTAGAGAATGAAATTGGTATTATGTTTTTAGTGGCATATAGGAATTATTTCTGAAATATTTTCCAAAACTCATTTGCTACCCAGCTGACTCATAAATGTCTACTCTACATTCTTGTTTCTTTTCTGTTTGGGACTAAGTTTATTGGCTGGCCAGGGGATGACTTAGGGGAAATGAAACGATAACCAAACTATTTCAGAGAGAGACCTGCCGAAATCTATAGCACATTCTTGCTCATCAGACTGGAAATATTTGACTTTTTGTACTTTTATTTAATCTAACTTACTTTTCTTCCCAATCACCAACCACAAAACATGACTGATAGTTATTGGTAGTCTTCCTCATGTGGTCGTTCTCTCATCCATAACTATCTGTTTTCTTTGTCCCAGGTTTAGTAATAAGTACACAAATAAAAGATACCCTTGAGTCTTGAATCAAACTTGACTCCAGGGGTTGTCTGGATGCATCCATGAAATTTTCTTTGCACTGGTTAGAAGTGGTTTTAGAACATAATATGGGTCACTGTGATTTAGAAGACTGCATATTTTAGGCTGAGACTCAAATCATGAGATAGCCCTTTCCTTCTCAATGATAGCTTTCCACAAAGAGCAGGAAAAGAAGGTCCAGTATTCTGATGCTGCCACCATGTAAACAAAACTGGTGTAAGTCTAGTCAGTTTCTGACACAGCCAGTTGGGTTTTCAATCAATGATCTGCTAGGTTAAAACATCCCCTAAAAAATGGATGGACAGATACGAAGTATTGATTGGACTGAGTTTTGTGAAAGATGTTGCTAAAACCTTGCAAAACGAAGTTTCTACAGTAAGTATGTAACCAACTCTAGTTTTAGAGTTATCAACCTATTTTCCAAAAGGCAAAACAAGAAGCAATGGTTGGAAATTAATCAAGGACAGAAGCAACCTAGAATTAAGGAGAAACTTCCTAACAGTGAGAACAATTCACCAGTGGAATGGCTTGCCTTCAGAAGTTGTGGGTGCTTCATCACTGGGGGGTTTAAAGAAGAAAATGGACAATCACCTATCTGAAATGATTGGGGTCTCCTGCTTGAGCAGGGGGTTAAACCAGAAGACTCCAAAGTCCTTTTCAACTCTGTTATTCTTCATCTGCTCAGTTGATTGATTTATTATCCCTTGAGTAACTCAGTGTTGGAAATCCCTTAGCAAAGCAGTGAGTGTGTGTTAGAGTCCTATAATGAT
Organism: Vipera berus; assembly: GCF_964194415.1. Taxonomy (NCBI): domain Eukaryota; kingdom Metazoa; phylum Chordata; class Lepidosauria; order Squamata; family Viperidae; genus Vipera; species Vipera berus. Next base: position 8,074,954 of record NC_138213.1, read on the forward strand.
GTCATGATTTTCTCATGATGGGCAAATGTTGTCCTGAGCATCCAGTGTGTAACTTCTATGAGGATACCCTTAATCATTGGATGACCAAGAGATCTCACTTTGCACCTCATGTTTACCTGGTGATGATGGAATACATGTTGTCATTTTTGTATCTAGTTTTGTGTAATATTGTAAAAGTCCTTGGCTAAAAACATAAGAAACTCACTTCGCTCTGTTTTTCAGCCTAAAAACACTGTATTGACCACTAGTAATACTGTATCAGTGCCTTTAAAAAAACTTTATTTATATACATTTTGGGCTTATAACTAACATATGGATATATGATTTTTTTTTCTAAAGCAAAAAGTCTTTCAAGACCCTTTATAAGGTCAAATATATAGAATTCATATGCTGTCTTTTCTATATCCTTGTTCTGTTTCTCATCCTAGTTGGAAATAGCATCTTTCTACTTGCAACCTTCTCATTTGAGTAACTTCTCCCCTTCTGGATGTCTTTCTATCCCATGCCTTCCACACCTTCAAATATCTTATTTGTCAAATTGGGCTTACCTGCCAATCACAGCTTATCATGCATTGCTGTTTTTCAAAACGATGGAAAGACTACAAAAGCATTTATTGAGATAAAAGGATACTTCCAAAATGATCCATTGAAAATACCATAGATACTCAGCTTTCAATCTTTTCATCTCCCCCAGCATTTGTTTTTTATTATAAGTAGTAGGTTTTTTCTCCTTTATTACTTACAGAATGGCAAGATAGCTAAGCAGATGATATGAAGTACCTCCTTGCTATAATACCACACATAAAGCAATGCTACACATCTATTTGTTTGTAGTCTCTTATAAAAATCACAGAGAAGCACAACTGATCACCATATCTCTCTCAGATATATAATGAAATAATGACAAGAGATTTTCAAATGAAACACTCAGATGTAATGCAGGATGCTACCTCTGCTTTATTTTTTCCTTTCAGTCTATTGTTTTTTTAAAGAGGCATTTTGCACTTCATTTAATATTTCTGTAATGGAGGTTTGCTTTAAAAGCCTATTCTTGTTATGATTATGCTGTTTCCCATCCGTTCTTATGTTACTGATTTGAAATTAAGACAAGATCAGTTCTGAAATAAAATACCTATAAAACTCCTGAGGAAATTTAAGGAAAAAGCAGTCCTTTTAAAAAGTTAAGAATTTCTAGTTTCAGATACGTTCAGTATAAAAACTGTTTGATTAATAAAGTCAAGGAACCAACCAAAAAGCACTTATTCAGGTAATCCAGAATAATCCTCAGCTGTATCGAGGCTGGATTCACCAGTGAATTAAAAAAGGGTATCCACTGAGTGAGCTACTTTAA